>NC_056739.1:2886016-3021016 GCF_019279795.1 Protopterus annectens | reverse complement strand
GGCACGCGTTTTAGTTGTATAGAGGACAATTTGTGTTCAATACAAAGCCAATATAGACTATTCAAAGAGCGACAGTGATGTATTTTTTCATGATGATCTGCAGTAAATCTACAAATATTGCTGTATCCTAATTCAAGCTTGCATGCCAATGGTTAATTGCTAATCAGTGTCCACATGTGTGAAGTAAAACAGTACAGGAAGCAAGCACATTGATTGATAGTGTGTCTTGTACTAGAGAGAAGGAAAGTTTTGACCCTGTAAAGGGGTGACTGCACTGAATAGCTTTCAAGAGGGTAGAATCCATGTGCTGTACAAATATGAGCTAATTAGAATGATTCATAGCAATTTGGTAGAGTGAAGTTCCTTTGAACTTGTCTTTCTTGTATTAAGATGCCTTCCTATGGCTATGAGCCATGAATGCAAAGCTTAATATTGCATTATATCTTAGTATAAAGTAGTTTCAGCAAGGAGAATGGTTGGATCTTCTAGTTATCTGCATATTTCATAGCTAACATTTCACAATACTTAGCCATGTCAATGAAAAAGACTGTGAATAAGGGAGTTCTAGCACTCATCTTTGAGGGATTCCAGTTGTAGCTGCCAGGGTGGGTAAGACCGTAATATTGTCCAGCAGACTGGCAGTTGGCTTACAAAATTAAGGAGCTGTTTACGAGCTGTTTCTTGTGGTCAAGTGGTGCAAGGTTTGATTCCCTCAGCCTCCATTGTCTATGTATGTGACTCTGAGAAAGTCACTCAACCATACACCACTCCTGGGGCGAGTCAGAAAAACGACTACACAGATCAGTGCTCCACCTCAAAAAACAGAGAGAAATAAAATAAAAATAAAACATGGCAAACCACAACTAAGCAGAAATTTTAGTAGTGGATTATGAATGACCATATCAAATGTCTTTCAAAGGTAAGAAAAGATTACTTTATTTGCTTTACTATTGCTTAGCTTGGAACACATGAAATCAGCAACATCTGAGAAGATATTGTTCACTCATTGTGCTGTGCTAAAGCATGATTTGACTTGCTCAAGTGTTTTTTTAATGTAAGTGTTGTTCAAGCTTTTCAGAAGATGGAAATGTACATATTCCAAGTCTTTTCATAAAAGGAACATAAAGGCAATAGGCTGGTATTTTTCAGGATCAGTGACGTACAGTCCTTATGCAGTGATACGATAAGTTCTACCTTCCATACAGGCAGAACAAATACTAATTAACTGAATGCTTGATATGTATTTGTTAGTAATATAGATGACTGTTCAGTAGACTGTTGTAAGAATAGTTTTAAGAAAAAGAATGAAAAAAGACATATAGTTGGGTTAAAGTTGTAGGAAGGCATTTAAAACTTATAAGAAGGCACTGACAGAGTTAAAATTATATAATATGTATAAAATAAGATTGGAAAAAAAAGTATTTGCCCAATTGAAGACAGCAGCAAAATATAAAAAGGAAAGGGAATGTCATAGAATCCAGGCTGAGAAGGGAAATGTAATCAACAGATGTGAGTTAATGTATCGATGACCAGCTTAATGACATATATATATATATATATATATATATATATATATATATATATCTGATGAAATTAAATTTATGGTGCTACTCCATAAACTTTTGTATATAGAACAGATAAATTAAGGAGATGGTGTGTAATTTCTGAAGAAAAACAGTGGCAAAAACTTTTAAAAACAGATTACTCATGTTGTTAAATATGGACATAAATAAATGGCAACCCTTTGAAATCTTAGGACCTGCTATAGTGGGTCTATATCAGCTTATCGGTGTTCCTCAAAAAAAACAAAACAAAAAAAAAAACAAATGAAAACTCAACATAATGTGGCCACACCTCCTGATGTGGGGACTGTGCCCCCCCACACCCCCCCTACTTAAATATACCAATACCGAGATCGCACAACAGTGGAGGAAATGGCAAACTCCCAACAATGGCCCAGCAATTTTTTTCGCTGGGAAAAATCACTTTTCCGTGTCTTCGCCATTTACGTTGTTCAACCCTTTAGGGGTGACCCGCTATAGTGAGTGCTGAACCAGAGAGACTGAATGGCTGAAAAAATGGACTTGCAGGCAATAAGTCTGAGATAGCCATTTCTCAGAATATTCACATTTGTCTGGAGTTTGGCAGTCTTGGAGTTAGCATGTATTAATCTGTTGGGTGTGTGTGGTTTGCCTGGTTCTACTTCTGAGTCTTTACGTGGTAGTGACATGATGAATATAACTGAAAGATGTGAAAATAAGTGGATCCTGTACTTTAAGGCATTTTCCCCACCAGGATTGAATGGCTATTTCTCTTTAAAACCAGAATTAATATACTTACACAAACACATTGTATGACTAAATTGTTTTATAATTTTTATTATATTTGAAAATTTAGGATTTTTATATGTTATATTTATTAGATAGTGTTTATATTTTTATATATGTATTCTAATCATTTTTTTTTTATTTTTTTAATTAATCATGTGACTAAGTTAGTATAAATTGATGGTTTTAAGTTAAGTTACATTAGATGCCTGAAGAAGCCGATTGTTTATCTGTGAAAGTGCTACTGTCTGTTGAATGTACTAGCTGAATAAATTATACTATCTATGCTGACGTTTTATGGTTTTGATGTGAGCTTTTTACTTGTTACATTTGACTTACTTTTGCCTGCTGCACCAATTTTTGGTGGATTGCTCTATTGACTTTCACTTTGTGTTTTACAAAACCTACATGTGTCTGTTTGATCCATGGATTTTGTAAACCAATGTGTACTTAGTCCACTATCATGGGCTGCCAGTATCATCAACCTTTCATCCTTTGGTTTGAATTTACCTCTCGTTAACCATTTCTACATTCGATCCTGGTCAATGTAAAGTTGTTCCAGGAGTCTTCTATACTTGCAACTATATGCATTTTCCATACTTCTTGCCTTCTCATCTGATCCTTCACCTTGTATTCATTCTTTTGTTTTTTGGCACATTGAGTTGCTGCCTGATTTTTATCCACTTCTGGTTTAATTCCCGTTCTCACTTGACATTGAAATGCTTCTGCTAGACTGAAAAGGGAAGTCATCTTAGATTTATTGTCCTCATGTTTGAGTCATGTGAGGTCAGCACATATGTATGCAGTCCCATGATTGCAGATCTATACATGTAATCAGTTTCAAGGAGGTCCAAACCTCATATTGCTAGCTGTATAGAGTGAGCTGTTCCCACTCATATTAAGAGTAAGACAAATTCATAAATTAAACCCTCCCTGGTAGAATTACAATATCAGTCAGTTATACAACAAAAGAAAAAAATATCTTGGCAAAGGTTAGAAAGAACAAACATACTAAAAGCCACTTGGCCAGTCCAATCAGGCAGCTAAAAGGGTTAATACTTCAAAGGCTAAATTTGAAAAATACTTTCTCAGGCAAAGGACAACCACAAAGCATTCTACAGCTATGTCATCACCTCAAGGGAAATACGCAACAATGCACAGAACTAATTGTAAATAGCATCACCCATACTGAACTGGTAGTCATTGCCAACCTTTTAGCTGACAAGTTCCGGTCAAATTTCTTGCCCCACTCCCCCAATAATCCAAAAGACATACCACGATCCCCCAACCATTACTAAGGAACAGTTCATACATGCATTTTCCAAGGCCAAGAATACTGCATCAATGGGCCCTGGTAACATCCTGGGATGCTTAGTATAAATGCATGGCCCTCAGTGCCCTGCTTGTATACAGGACATCACTATTCTTTTGAGAAAACTTGGCTTGGCTTAGAAAGGCCCTCCAGTTGTTTAGCTTAGTAGCAATTTATGAATCTATGTTGATTGTGCAGTTGTGTTTGATGCTGTCCGTTTGTCAAAAAGTCTAATCATCCATCACCATTTCTGAAACATTGTTTCATATTGTAGTGTCTTTGATTCTAAATGGGTAAACTTGTTGCTAAATATTAAGCATAAGCATTCTATAGTGAAGTATGTTTGAACTCCATCATTATTTTAAGTAGAGCTGTCCTTTAGATGAGATGTTAAACAGAGATCCCATCTGCCTGAGTTTGGTAGTAGGTGACATGGATGGAAAAGATCTCACATCCCTTTTTGCTTTACTTAGATATATATATATATTACATGTTATTTATACCTTACATAGTTTTGTAACCCCACATCCAACCTATTTATATAATTTTTATCATTTCTTCATCAGCAATACACCACAATTTTTGTACTTCCTACTTCCACTCCAATATCTTTAATTCTCATCTATGCTCCTTGCTGTTTTATGTCACAAACATTTTATTTCTGCAAATACATCAATGCCCCTTCTGCTTTTGTTATACAATAGTCCTTCACACATTTTCCCTACAATATGCAGGTTATAACAACAATATTTAGCAAACTGACTAACTTCATCTTTCCATCTTTGTTTGTATTTACCATACATTATCATTTCCATGTTTATTTCCTTGAAACCTTCCCAACAATATCCATTTTTAAAATCTTCCCAGAAGGCTTATTTGTTTTACATTCTAGAAAACAATGTTTTGCAGTTTTCTCTACCCTACAGTCGTAGCATATTCATTCTTCTATTGCTTTGTATTTCATATTTGCCTTGAGGGGTAGCTCTAACTCATTTAATAAAATCTCCATAAAAAGGTTCCCAGCTTCATAAAATCTTTTAACAATTTCTTCCTTTGCTTTCTTGCATTTCTATCATCATCTGTTAAATCACTCCATGGATATAAAACATAAAATATTGCATAATGTTTTCCATGACACTCATGCCTTTTCTCCCTACATTTATCGATTTTTAGTTTCCATAACTTTACCTTTTTGCATGTTTCCTTCCATAATTTCTTTTTCACCCCTTCTTTTCCTTTCTACTTGTTTCCATGTCTCTCAGTATATCTCATATAATAATATACCTACCATATTATTTGTCATATTTTTCACACTATTAATAACTGGAAAAAAGTTGCATTGATTCTTAAAAATATCAGCCCTAACCTCTATCTTTTTTGAGTATTATTATATTATTTTTCTTTTAATAGGGATCAGCTTTGAACCCCTATAAAACTGTGGTATAACAGGTGCCCTGGCATAATTTCCCCACTAATTAGTGTGAATACTACCTCAAGTCTGTCCTTAAAAGAGGCCGCTGACCTAATAGTACAAACCTGGTCAACAAAGTCTAATTAAATAAAAAATAAAATCTATTACCTCCAGAACTGTGCCTTAACAGTTTCTCAGCTATTAAAACATGGGCACTAATCATATAATTGTAGCTGCTGCAATCCTGAAATATAAATTATTAAAACAGTTATTTTAATGCTGTTTCTCCTTTCAACTTAACAGCCATCTCATATTCTCATCTTTCTTTTAAACATCCTACTTACACTCACTCAAACTCTATGGAGACTGCTAGAATACTTAAATATTTGTAATAATAATCTTCTTTGTCACCTAAATATTTGTAATAATAATCTGCTGTATCACATACTGTGACAAAGTAAACATGCTATTACACTCCCCTGGAGTCTCTATAGCCTGCACGGCGTGCAAGATCGGTGCAGAAGCTCAAGTAGGCAATATGTCTGCCATGCGATCCAGGAACAGCCTGCAGGGATGTGCACGAGCACTCCTGCACTAATCCTGCACTAACTAAGCCCCTGTATGCAAATCACCCCATTTGCAGGAGAAATCTATGCAAATGAGGTGATTTTGCAATCCAGGAAGCTTGCAACTGGCCATGCAGGACTAGTGCTCTCTGCAGAAATGTACTCGGTTAGTAACCAAGTACATTTCTTAAAAATCCAAAACGGAGCTGTGACAGCTCCAAATAAAGGCTGCATATCATGTAGTAAGTATGCCAATGGCCAAGTATAAGGCCATTGGCATTGCAAACAGCAAAAAAAAAAATACAAAAATCAAGTTTTATTTTTTTTTTAGCTGATCTCGACTACTTAAGCATAGGGCAGCTGCGTGCAAAGGGGATCAGGGGGAAAATAACAAAATGGACCTAAATTAAGTATTCTAATTAAAATCAGTAATTTGCCATACAAGTCAATGGCAGGCAGAAGACAACATGGCCAGTGAGTATTGGTTGCTGGAGGGGGGACTCAGAGTGAGACATGTAACTATGCATTAGCAGGCAATCCTATGCAAATGAGGGGAAGGACAGTGAATCCCAGTTTTCCCCGGCATGTGAGACAGGTCCCAACAGTGTAAGAGTAGGAATAAAACAAAAAAAAAAAATTGTGGAAATGCACTAAAAGTCACCATTAAATCCAAACTAGAGTGCAGAAACCAGAGCAGGACTCAAACGAGGTATTTCCAACAGTTGTTTAATAAATCCGCACCACACAAACGTATAAATGATAAAACATGAAAACCTTCACTCAATACGATAAATGAGATGAAAACGCATATGTATTGAGTGAAGACGTTCATGTTTTATCGTTTATACATTCTTGTGGTGTGTATTTATTAAACAACTGTTGGAAATACCTCGCTTGAGTCCTGCTCTGGTTTCTGCACTCTAGTTTGGATTTAAGAGTAGGAATAGCTTGGTGCAAGCCTAGGAGTTAGGTGACATCATGGGGGGATGTGTCAGGCATACTATAAGTGGATTGGAGCCCTGTGGCTTGGGTTTGCTCCTAGCTTAGCACAGCTAAGCTAGAGGGTGTGTCTAAACCTGCCTAGCACTCTTTACAATGCCTAAGCAGGTGTGCATGCTGCGCACTGGGTTTTAAAGGCAGAAAAAAAAGTTAAACCAGGAAATAGCAGCACTGTGCACATCTCTGCACTCTGTCTGTGCGGCGTGCTCCCATGCTAAAACAGGAAGCAATGGGAAGGGAAAACAGCAGTAGGAAGGTATCCAAAGAGAATTAGCATAGCTGGCAGGTGAAATGTATCAGAATCAGCCAATTACACAGGCAGCAGACCAGCCCAGCCCAGCCCAGAACACTACTATAAACAATGCAAACACCTACCCGTCTGGTTTTTCCCATACTCTACACCACCGATGTAAACAAGCGGGGAACTTTTAATACTCACAACAGCAAAATGATAGGGGCTGCAATAGCTATCATACAACAGCAAAATGAAAGGGGCTGCAATAGCTATCAAACAACAACTTGTGGAAGAGGCTGAGGGTGGTGAAGATGTGAATGCAGTCAACCAACCCACAGTGAGGAGACAGATAAGAGTGTACTGATCAAGGGAAACCTACCAGGGGCTACATGAGCTGGAGAGAGTGGAGTGCTATAGGGTGGACAGGGACTTTCTACAGCAAATTGTTGAGCTGTGCCAGCCACTCCTGACACACAGGACTAACAGAGGGGAACCCATCCCAGTGGATACCAAGTATGTGTAGGCCTACGAATACTAACTACAGGTACCTTCCAAAGGCCAACTGCGGATATGATGGGGATTGCACTGGCATCCGCATCCAGGGTACTCCACCAGTTCTTGAATGCCATGTCAGCACATGTCGGTGAGCATGTATATTTCCCCAACACCCGTGAGGCATTGTCCAGCAATATGCAATTGTTCCACCAAATAGCAGAATACCCTGAGATAGTGGGTGCTATAGACTGCATGCACATATACATCAAAGCACCACCCAGTGAGTGGGGTATGGTCTACATCAACTGCAAGGGCTTCCCCTCCATCAACTGCCAGGTCGTGTGCGATGCCCAGGGCATAATAATGAATGTGTGTGCTGGCTGCCCTTGAAGCTATCACAATTCCCACATCTGGCATCTGAATCAGCTGTGCCAGTGATTTGCCATTGGGGACATCCTGATGATCACCTAGTGGGGGATGCTGGATATGCACTGGAGCAGTGGCTGATAACACCCATCAGAAATGCACACACACCCAAACAAGAACTCCATAATGAGGCACACACACAGACCAGAATTATAATAGAGAGTGTGTTTAGGATGCTCAAGTCACAGTTCTGGTGCCTGGCCACATCTGGTGGAGCCTTGCAGTACTCACCAGCTGCATGTACCCAGATTGTCCTTGTATGTGCCATGCTACACAATATGATCCTGTGGAAACAGCTACAGCAGGAACAGCACGGGGCAGGGCCACACAGCCCCCCACCATTGCCAAGGCCTGCACAGGCACAGAGTAACTCAGAGGAGGAACAACCTGAGCCTGCCCCAGTAGGCAGAAGGAGGTTTTCCCAGTATGCCCTGGTCTTGGCAAAGAGGCAATGCATAACACATACACTGACACAGGAGGGACCCAGGGAATAACACTTCTCTCTGACTCTCACATAAAGTAAAAGGGATGACAATCATTACACCACCCATGCTTAACCATGTGTAGGGAGTGTACTATGTGCATCTGACATAGACAGCCCTGCAGCACCACCCTCAGTACTGGGACACCCACAAGGTAAGTGACTCACACATGCCAGTCAGGGGGGGGGTTAACATACCCAACAACAGTCACAGTCAGCAGGACAGGTGTAGACAAACACAAACAAAGGCTGTGCTATAGCCTCTGAATGAGGCCTATGGGTAAACTCCCCCCAGGCTTACACAGACAGACAACAGCAGATCAGGCAGTGGGATGTCAGTTCTGAAGGGTAGGAAGTCAGAAACTAATATGTAGGTAAATAAAAGCTAAGATCTGTAGTTCACTGGTATGCCTCTAGTTAGCATGATAGGTAAGACTACAGAATGAAATGGAGTACCCAACATACTAGTACAGTCCTAGCAAATGTGTACAAGTGTCAGGTGTGCCCCCCATCCTACATAGTAATGTAATAATAGTCAGGTGTGCCCCCCAATCCTGTGTAGAAATGTAGAAATAGTCAGGTGTGCCCCCCATCCTATGTAGTAATGTAATAACAGTCAGGTGTACCCCACAATCCTCTGTAGAAATGTAGAAATAGTCAAGTGTGCCCCCCCCCATCTTACATAGAATTGTAGTAACAGTCAGGTATTCTCCCCTAATCCTGAGTAGAAATAGTCAGGTGTGCCCCTCCATCCTACATAGTAATGTAATAACAGTCAGGTGTGTCCACCCAATCCTGTGTAGAAATGTAGAAATAGTCAAGTGTGCCCCCATCCTAAGTAGAAATGTAGTAAAATTCAGGTGTGCCCCCCAATCCTGTGTAGAAATAGTCAGGTGTGCCCCCCCATCCTATGTAGTAATGTAATAACAGTCAGGTGTGCCCCCCCAATCCTATGTAGAAATGTAGAAATAGTCAGGTGTGCCCCCCATCCTACGTAGAAATGTAGTAACAGTCAGGTGTGCCCCCCATCCTGTGTAGTAATGTAGAAATAGTCAGGTGTGCCCCCCCATCCTATGCAGAAATGTAGTAACAGTCAATGCAAAATGATCGATGGATACTCTGCAGAGACAGCATGCTAACTGTAGGTGTACAACACAAAGGTCAGCACTGCAGTACAAACTACCTGGACTCGATCCACACGTTCAGTACAGACGGGCATACTGGACATGCCCACACACTTAGAGAAATGAAGGCAATGCCAGTAACAACATACTGGGCAATGTCAGTCAACAACATACTGAAAGGTCATATGTCAGTCACCAACATACTGAAAGGTCATACTGGGCATGCTCACACACTTAAACACATGAAGGCCATGTCTGCAAACACCAGTGGACTAAACATATCTGGCAGCCGCAGATGTTAGTGCAGACACTCCTCAGTATGCACCACTCATGCTTTGCACACACAGTGGATAGGAATACAGGCATATATGTAAGGACAACACACTATAATAAGCCAAAGGTAGAAGTACATAGATGTGTGGAAGAGGGTGATTGTGACAAAGAGCTATCCAGGCCTGTCCCACCCAGCACACAGCCAAAGGGCCACAACCACATGAGGGTCAGATGGCACTCACTGCAGATACTAGCCAGCAGTGTCTGTCAGCATTACAGACTATGTGGTGCATGTGCTAGCTGTGCAACATGACTATACAAGGAAGTAGTCATCTAGCAGCTGTATACACATACCTGTGAAATATGAAGCAGTCTGTGTCTGCATGTGGTGTGTCAACCCCTAGATGAATGGCTTATGGCCCATTCACACACACTGCCCTCCCCATAGCCCTACTATGACAAGCATGCTTAGGACATCCACTGTGAAATACACCTTTAGGAGAATTGTAACCCAGTAATCTCTGTGGCGCATCCCATAACTGTGTACTGCTGTAGTGTGATAAACTAGTTAGGTAGGAGTTCCAATCCCAGACATGGCAACTGTTTCTGTGTCTGTCTGTCTCTGTCTGTGTAGAGAGAAATGCTTTTTAGGGTGGTCACACTCCCTACAATTGAAATGCTCTACTTTGGTAAGGCTGCTGATGTCATCCACCTAGAAATACACCTTTGGGAAAATTGTAGCCCAGTAATCTCCATAACACATGCCATAACTGCATACTGCTGTAGTGTGATAAATTAGTTAAGTAGGAGTTCTAATCCCAGACTTGGCAAGTGTGTTTGTGTGTGTGTGTGTGTGTGTGTGTGTGTGTGTGTGTTCCTACAATTGAAATGCTCTAGTTTGGTAAGGCTGCTGATGTCATCCACCTAGAAATACACCTCTGGGAAGGCTGTAGCTCATTAATCTTCATAGCACGTGCAATAACTGCGTACTGCCGTAGTGTAATAAATTAGTTAGATAGGAGTTCTAATCCCAACTTTGGCAAGTGTTTGTGTGTGTGTGTCTGTCTATCTGTGTAGAGAGCAATGCTTTATGGGGTGGTCATACTCCCTACAATTGAAAGGCTCTACTTTGGTAAGGCTGCTGATGTCATCCACCTAGAAATGCACCTCTGGGAAAGTTGTAGCCCAGTAATCTACATAGTGCATGCCATAACTGCATACTGCTATAGTGTGATAAATTAGCGAGGTAGAAGTTCTAATCCCATAATTGGCAAGTGTGTCTGTCTGTGTAGAGAGCAATGCTTTTTAGGGTGGTCACACTGCCTACAATTGAAATGTTCTACTTTGGTAAGGCTGCTGATGTCATCCACCTAGAAATACACCTCTGGGAAGGTTGTAGCGCATGCCATAACTGCGTACTGCTATAGTGTGAAAAATTAGGTAGGAGTTCTAATTCCAGACTTGGCAAGTGTGTGTGTGTGTGTGTGTGTGTGTGTGTGTGTGTGTGTGTGTGTGTGTGTGTGTGTGTGTGTGTGTGTGTTTGCAACTCGTATCCTTTGTAGAGGTGGATGTGAATGTGTGACACCTGGGCCCAATGTGCAGTGGGTTTTGCAAATTTCTTATATGGTGGTCCTAGTATATATCACAATGTCCACCGTACAGGGATAACAGATGTGAAATAGCCAAGAGTCTGGGGTGCAAATCCATACTCATACATGTGACATCAGAGCCAGGCAATCACAGTTAGCAACCCCAGTATAACCAGGACCACACTCTCAACCCATGTCTCATACACACACACACACACACACACACACACACACACACACATGCCTAGGCAACAGCCAATTTGTGGGTAGTACAGTGCATATTGGCCACTGATAGTAACTATGGAGTGATTGCAGTGGGCAACAGAGGGCATGACACGCTGTCCATCTGTCCAATAGGCACGTACATGCAGACAGTGCAACTTCCCCATCTTCCCCACTGCACACCTACAACACCTGTAGTGCAATCATATGTGACCCACAAAGGACATACCATGCCTGGAAACATGCCCTGTATGGACAGATGCCACTGACACCAGGGAATGCCATTAGTATGCTATCAATGTAGATTCAGGTTAAACCTGCTGTCCATTACCAGTTCCCGCCACAGGTGACCAATGCTGGCACATCTGATGATAATCTGTGTAAACAACATGGGCCAGACACCCCAGGTACAATTCCACATGTCATTGTACATGCATGTGGAAGGTGTGCACATCTCAGACACCATCCATGTTATGGTCTAAGGAACACATACATGGCAAGTAATGCACAGCATTGGCCACATGCAATAGCCACCCAGGTGACTAGATGGTGAATACAATACCCACCTGTGTGGGCAAATGCAGAAACTACAGCCTTGAGCCACAATGCAGATCATTGGCATGTGGCCTGATGCCAAGGTATCCCCATCACCTAGCCTTGTATAACCATCTGGCACAGTTGACTACCACACACCCATGCAGAAATGCACCCATGCATGTCAGTATTGGCACCCTGTGTGTTTATGTGTTGTATGATGTGTATGATCACATCTACACTCACTACAGCCCCCATTGGCATACTGAAGCATGCTGTTTGATATCAGACATCTCCCCATACCCTTTGCCCATATAAGCTTCGTATGACCCATGTGGTGCATGTGATACCTGCACAGTAATGTGTTGTGGCAATCTCACTAGTGATGAGTTGTAATCCTGGCCCTGCCAAGTGTGTGAATGTGTGTGCATCCCTGTGAGAGTGTGGCTGTGTTGACACTGGCACCTGTTCATGTGGACAGGCACGTGTACTTCACCTACCATATAGCTACCATATCCCTGTTGCAGATGTCACTCACCATCACATATATGTTCTGAGGGCTCCACAACAGGTAACCTATGTGGCATGTCCATTAACTGCATAGAACTGTAATAGCACTACATAGTCATCAGGGGTTTGATTCCCTGTGATGGTAGATGTGACACAAACATGCTTGAGTTTTACTCTCCCACCCCTCCCTGACATGTCTTTGTCTCTTTCTGCCTCTCTCACTCCCTTACTGGTGGATGTAGAGAACTACACCTGCTTTGCTTAGGCAGCAGCATGTATAGTTTAAGTGATGCTTATGATTAGCCAATGGCCTCTGCATGAATTGCAGCCCTCCCCTATCTGATTGCATGTGTAATAGCTGTGGTAACATTCCCTTAGCCAATTGCATGGAAACACACTCCAATATCTAGGAACATCATGTTGGTGTTGGGCCTTTTCATTCACTGTGAACAGGAATTTGATCTGTTGTTTGGCAAACAACATCTCAGATGGAGTGGGAATTTACCTCTGACAACATACACTGTGGAAAAAGGCCAACAGACAGGAGGGGGATTACCTGACCTGACTACAGACTGTAAGT
Organism: Protopterus annectens; assembly: GCF_019279795.1. NCBI lineage: Eukaryota > Metazoa > Chordata > Ceratodontiformes > Protopteridae > Protopterus > Protopterus annectens. The sequence goes on along the minus strand of NC_056739.1, from coordinate 3,007,932 downwards.
GCTGCTATAGTGCATTCAGAGTAATGTTGGTTTAACAGGGTGTGTGCTGATATGGCTGTCCTACATGTATTAATACCTGCCATGTCAGTTCTATGTTTGTGAGGACTCCCCTTCTGTAGGGTCATCTGCAGACTGGGCAGTGTGTGGTGCCTTTGGTTTCATGTGTTACCCAGAGAGCATGTATCTGTGAACTGCAGAAGGTAGTGTGAGGATTGCAGTCTGTAGATGGTGAAAGCCATGACAGTTACTGACTTCATATCCCTCATAGGACATATGTTGCGAGAAACCCTGTTACAACAGTAAATGTATGAGGTTATCACAGCAACATGTAAATATTGGCCTTGGGTATGTGCTTCCAGCCACAACCCTGTCAACCTTTGTACATATGTCATGCATTAAGAGGTGCATATGTGCTGTACACCATCATTAGTGTCATCATATCTGATAACAAGCCAGTGAGATATCAGACTGCTACACATGTTATGTACAGTAGGGGTTATATTTGATGACATAACCTGGACATTCTGTGGTTGTTTGTACAGTACTGAGGTATGTGTACTTATGGTGAATGTTGACACTGTGTGTATTGTTAATATGTACCGTGGCCTGTGTACAGACTGTGGAAGATGTCATTGTTCTGTGTCCCATCCTATCTGATGTTACATGCTGCTCCACTGACTGTTGCTGTATTGGCTTACATGTTTGTAGGACCATACACACACATGTCCCATATCACAGACAAGAATCAGACCACACTGTGTAGTGGCCCAGTATATGTAAGGTTAGTGTGTGAGTGGCACATATGAAGATGGTGTTGATCAGATAGTCCATATACTGTAATATTATGCTAGCTTACCATATGTGGCTGTGTTCACATTGGTTGTGGTTATGCACTTTTACACAGGTGTATCTTACCCTGCAGAGCCTGCTATATATGCAGGTATATGTGCATTCCCCGATAGGAGATGTAGGCCAGTGTTGAGCCAGTCTGCCAATAGCCTGCACAGTACTTTGTTACATGCCTAGCAGCTTAGTGTACTTACCCAATGAGATGTCATGTACAGATACTTGCCAGCTGTACTGCTGCCAAGCCTCCCTTAACAGTCATGTATATCAGATAGAGTGGTGGGATGTTGTACAGATGTATGCCAATATCTAGTGGGTAGTATGTGGCGATGGCACCTCTGTAACAGCAGTTATTATGTGTCAGGGCAGACAGGGGTGTGTAAATGCATAACCTATGGGGGCAAAGGTATACCAGTCATTATGTGTTATACCCATCTACTTGGCTGTTAACATCCATATTATCAGGCTTGGTCCACATGTTCTGCACTAAGGGGTTCTATATATACTATCCATACCTCTGGACTGTACAGAGTGCATCAGAATGTCCACATCTATTAGTCAATATCTCTGCTGTAGTCCACAGGAGCATTATGTGCTTCCAGCTTTACTGTACTATGATGTCCTTAGGATGTCTGTCAGTAGCCAATGGCGCACATGTGAAAAGCAGATGTGACCTCCCACACACACCATGTCTGTGAAGACAATCCCTATTGCAGTAGTAATAGTCTACTAATATACCCGCTATACATAGCTGACATCCCCTTGCACTACGAAGTTGGGACTATAGAGGTTGAGGTAGGGCTACACCCCATGTTCAGGACATATGGTGAATTTATATGTACGTATGATTATCCAGATATCTATATAGATAATTACACAAGTACATATCAACATATATAGATGCATGTGTATATGTACATATATATGCATATACACACCCAGATATATACATATACCGAGCATTATATGTCTACACATATACAGATAGTATTACATATCCACATATACGTATACCATGCTGCCATTCCTGCCAGCAGTCTACTGCTGTTTTATCCCCCACACATACGGTGTGGCTGGGGCCATATATGTGTGGGCTTCAGCTACACAACACGTGTGCCCATATGCACTCCAGAGGCCAGTGTATGTAGCAGTGATATATGGCCCTGTATTATTGAGTCTGGGGGTTGCACCATACATAACCTAGGCTGTTACAAAATGTGTGGGTATCAGGGGTGAGCTGACTTTAGGTATCTTGATGTACAGTACCATACATTTCACCTATCTTGACACTACTTAAATAAAGTGGGTTAGTGCAGGCCTACTGCTTCCTGCCATACAAACTGTCCTGTTTGCCAGTGTGCCTGTGATGGTGTCAGTTATGAGTTGTTATGTAACAGTTACATCCCATTTGGTCAACTGAAGTCTTTACCACCTAGTGATTGTGTACAGAGTGTAGATAGAGGCTGCTAGACTATACACCTGCATCACTTACTGTTTATTGTGTGTTATCCTGTGGCCCAGTCTGTCTTTACTATTGTACAATTTGAAGAGCGTGGCCTGGACAGCAACAGTTGTGGACCTTTCAAGACTACTGTATTAGTATAGCTGTTTCACAGCTGCATTACTCTGTTTATATGGATGTCAGTGTCTGAACAGCTATATGACATGGCATATAAATCTGTAATAGTACACAAATAAAGGTATTCCATTTCTGCAAACCTGTATGCAGTGTTTTATCCTCTGACCTCTCTGTGGGTATATGTTGCAGGCAACGAATGTCATTTGTATGGGTGGCTCATCCAGTGTCCAGTTGTTAGTGTGTTAACTGTAGGCATAGGGGCTGTTCCATATTGTGTGCGCCTACTACATAAATATCTTACTGTACATATCTCTGCATGTGTATGTGTAGTCACATGTATATATATATATATATATATATATATATATATATATATATATATATATATATATATATATATATATGTGTGTGTGTGTGTGTGTGTGTGTATATATATATATATATATATATATATATATATATATATATATATATATATATGTATATCTGTATCTGCATATAGGTGTCTGTGTATATGTATCCTGGGGATGTTGATAGCTTCCACATTTTATATTTCCTATGGGAGCCAGACTGTACTGCATGATATGTTACCAATACCAGCCTGACATCATACAGGTGGGATGTAGTACTGTTAGCATCATGTGCCCATGTCATGTGAAGACCTGGTTATGGGATCTGCAACACTTGCTAGTGTATTGCAGGGTGGACGTGTTGGGGTGGGGGTGGGTATACCCATTCCTACAAGCCGTATATTGTTTGGGGCCCTCTCAATCCCATTAACGGTGCATGTGGACATATATGATTTACTTAATCTCCCATTTATATCGACACATATATGTCCATATATACCTATATGGATATATATATCTGCTCACATATGTATATATATATATATATATATATATATATATATATATATATATATATATATATATATATATACCTACATAGATATATATCTGCTTACATATATGTAACTTGCTGTGTATATGTAGACATATAGGTGTAGACATATATATGTGTTGATGTAGGCATTCGCATGAATATATGCTCATATATATTTATATATATGTGTGTTTATATATATAGACATATATATGTATATATATCTATATATATATATATATATATATATATATATATATATATATATATATATATATATGATTGGCAGTATATATATATATATATATATATATATATATATATATATATATATATATATATATATATATATATATATATATATATATATATATGTATACATATATGGACATGTTGTATCTATTCATATATTAATATATTTACACACACACATTAAATGTTGGACTACATTCTAATGACTGGGCTGGATGATATGTTTCTGAAATCATCAGGGTTATGTATATCTGGCATGGCTTTGTGGTAAATTACTTTGACTATGGTGTGCAGGATCCAGGGTTTGAACCTTGCAGAGGCTGTTTATTTTGTTGCTGGGCAGAACAAGCACCGTTGGATACAGAGTGATTAAGGCACTTTTAAGCAGTTGTAAGCAGGTTTGCATGGGTTTGCATAGAGGTAAGCACTGCAAACTTCCAGTTACAGTTTCTGATACTCAGTTAGATTCTAAATTGCTTAACCAGTGTAGGCATTGCTTACCCCTGCGCAAACAGGCTTAGACCTGCTTACTGCTGCTTAAAAGTGCTTACTCCCGCTTACCCCATGCTAATTTCTTTAAAAAAAAAAAGAAAAAATGGTTGATAGGAAAGTGGTTAAAAAGGGGCAGAAAGAGGGAAATACAGTAGGGAAAATAGCTAGGGATGTGCAGGAAGGGTGCAGGGAGGGTCTATAGCTGCCCATTTCTTCTGCAGCAACAGCTGTCTATATACACTGAATTTGGAGGTAGATTTGGACACACAAACCCCTGTGAGAGAGGTGAGGACAACAATAATAAGTTGTGATGCCAATTAGACCAGATTACATGTGTCCAGTGTACATGTGTGCAAAATGGACAGCTATGTATGGAGCGAGATTTTTTTGGTGGGAACAGATTGTGCTTTTTTTCTTTTCTTTAGGTGAGAGTGGGATGTTGGGGAGGGGTAGTAGTTATATTTCGGGAGGTAGGTTGGGTAGGTTAACAGACAAGACAAATAAGACACATACAGGGGTGGTATATGACACATGTGGGGAGTAAACACCTTGATGGGGAGGGGTGTTGGGATATCGGAAGCCCACAAGACCCCTAGTTGTAACAGTGGGACTGAGGTCCCCACCCATGGGCAGTCACCACTGCACCTTCACAGCCCCAAAGGTGGCTGTGCTGGGGGCTGAGCTGCAGTGCCAGGCTGACTCTCTAATCGTGACACACGGCCGTCGAGTTGGCGTAGAAGATCACTGAACTGCTCATTGAGCACTCTACGCACCACAACCCTGACCTGGCGATGGTTGACAGGTGTCTGTCCATGCCCTCTCCTGGGTGGTGAGCCCCATCCCCTGAGGCAGTTCCACCCGAAGGTGGTGCAGGACCAATGAACAGGGAGGTCCAGTGTCAGGCCCCAGACATGCTGGTGCCCGGTGCCATGGCCAGCTGAGGTGGGACAGGTGGGCCCACTGGGACTGGCCTTCCTAAGCGTGCTATAGTGTTTAGATTTCATCATCATTTGTGGGTTAGTAATAGTCAACACATTCCAGGGTTAGGTATAACAGCATGCATAGATTCCCATTAACCCAGACACCAGATACGGAACAGTTGCATAGCAAACAGAACACCTGCATATATGGGACCACAGTGATCATAAGAACAGCATGCAAATTCATTGATGGCACCATGCCACCAATGTTGGAATTATACCATATAGCACATGCATGGGAACCATGAAAATATTTATCAAACAAATGGACATTATCAGAGTCATTACATACCACTTGGGGTGGGTATGTTGATTATTGTTGGAGATATGGTGGGGGGAGAAAGATGTCAATTAACAAGTAGTATATTCCTGTAGTCCACATTACATTCCCAGTCAGTGCTGTTATCTGTACCTTACAAGTCTTACTACACTACCTTATAGCCTTAGTTTGGTCACTGATATGGCTGTTGTCATCATTACACATGAACCAGATTTACCTGCAGTATACACCTCTTACCTGGTATACCTGTGGAGGGAATGTTTGTTAACACTAACTAACTGTTTCTACAAATACTCCCGGATTCCGGGTTGTTGTTTTGTACATAGCTATCCAACTCTTACTGCACAGACTCTTGCCATGTGTTGACCACATGCTGGTGTGCCAGGACATATCTAGAATATTGAGCTCCACCTTTAGTGACCTGACACACACATATACATGCTTTCCTATATAGTTATATTATGTAGCACAGTGTGGGTGACAGTGACCAGTGATACTTTATTATTCAGAGAAACTGCAACACTCACAATCCCCTACAATACCAGTGTGAACAGTACCAGTACAGGTTATATTGGTCTGTATTCCTCAGCACAGTGTTTGTATCCAATGTACCTGTGGGAGCAATATTTGTTAACACTACCTGACTGTTGCTACACAAAGTTATGGTTTACACATTAGTATTATGCACATACATCTCACTCTGTTACTGTACACACTCTGGTCACAGCTTGACAACATGGGAGTGTAGATAGGACATACTTAAAATATTACTCTCCTAACAGTTTTGGGGGTTTGCTACAGTGACAGGTGTGTTCTAATGATGGTTGACAATCACTTGTATTCCCTGTTTGCTGGCTGAACATCTTGGATCATCCCACAGACTTACCAGGGGGACAGGCACCAGATATGAGCACATATACTGGACATTCTGGCCTCATGTATATAATTGTGGGGTATGAATCTGTATGCAGTCTAATTCCAATCCCAGGATTTAGATCATGGCTGTGTCTGCTACAACTTAAACACTGTCCATCCCAGTTGTGTCTGCTATATAGATATTGCTGTATATCTTCTATCTGCTTTCTGTCTTATTAATCCTCTGTGCTTTTGCATTCTAACCTTGTATTACAACACTCTTATACAGATTTCCTAGACAGTTATATGTTGTAGGACAGTGTGGGTGACAGTGATGTGTAACACCTCATTATTTAGAGCAACTGCATATCATTCTTGTATTTCTGGGCACATTGTTTGTATGTGACAGACCTGTGGGAGGAATGTTTATTAGCACTACCTGAATGTTCCCACACACAGTACCAGATCCCACATTACTATTATGCACATACATCTCACTCTGTTACTGTACACACTCTGACCACAGCTTAACAGGTTGGGGTGTAAATGGGACATACGTGGCTTCTTAGTCACATAAGTTATTGGGGAGTTGGAAGTGTGCCATGTTTGTTGTCATAGATGTGTGTCAATCAGTTGTATTTCCTGTTTGCTGCCTATACATCTGATATCATCCCACTGATTTCCAGGGGGCAGCATGATAGGAAATAGATATGGGCCACTTTAATAGACATTTTGGACATATCTGTACAGTTGTGGGGTATGATTCTGTATGCAGACTACTACCACTGTCAGGATTCGAACTGTGGCTGTATGTGCTAAAAAAACAACAGTGCACATGTCAGTTGCATGTGCTGTTTAGTTTTTTTGTCTGCATTTTCCCTGTTTACTGTCTTTCTGTCTCTCGGTTGTATTAAATGGCCTTTGGGGATTACACCTGTCATATACAGGCATTCCTACACATTCAATTTATGGTGCATGGTGTGGGTAACAGTGCTTAATACAACAGTACTATTACATGATTACAAATCTACATTACCATATGATACCAGAATAGACACATGCAGTCCAGCAGTTAGACCTGTTTTGTCAGGATATTATGCTTTTATTGACATACAAACAATATGAGACTCTTCCTGTCATATTCTCTAGTGTATGTAGTGCTTGCCTTAAACAATACAGGTTTTATACTAGCAATTAATTTACTACTACTTATATTTTTATTTCCTATGACAGTAAATGCATGAGTATTACTGATCCGCCTCACATCGCAACCTCGCCAGGCGGCTGATGTGAGCCTCCTTGTTCGCGGCCCACTCCGTTGCAGCTGTGGGGGACATAAGAGGAACATTTAGCCATACCTATCCATGAGATACCTGAGCTGGTAATTATTACACACATACTGGAGTGATACTTACACACATCTGGAACATCCCCTGATGCTCTAGCCTCTTGGAGCCACTCCTCCAAGAGGTCCCCCTTCCACCGCTTCAGGTCAGCATAGTGGTGCCTGACCTGCTTACCAGTTCGGGGTATGCCAGTGGCACTGGTGAGGTCGCTGGTGAGATGGTCCGAGGCCTCCACCTTATATTGGAAGCCCTGATACTGGCCCTGCAGCATTCTCTGAGCATGGTCTTTAACTAGGAGTCCTGCCATTACCTTGGACTCCTGGATGCACCAGTGCTGCACCTGGAAGCGCACTTCTTCCCCCCTTACTGCTATAGTGCCTGCAAGGGGAAGCTGCAACCAGTTATAAGATGTATTCCCAACTCTTGGGTTTAAGTAGGGCTGATGTCCTGCACTTTTCTGTGATTGGCCAGTTTTGATAAGGCTAAGCTATAGGCAAACCTGCTTACCTAAGGTTGGCATTGTTTAAAGGGGTATACCACTGGGCACAATGAGTTAGCTGGTGTACACATTTCTCACACCTCTTAAGCTGGCCTGTGCAATACTTAGTGTTGCTTACATTAGACCTTCATTATAATGCCTTTTTGGCATTGTGTTATTATTCATTACACCTTATATGTATGCCTGGTATCCCCGATTGATGTGTATGTACACTCTGTGGGGTCCTTGTGTTTTATTGGGGACTTCAACACTCTATTACAATTACACCTCACTTCTGGGCTTACTGCTGTACTCCAGTTCACATATTTATGTTATGTATTTAGTTATGGCACATATGACTGCATGCTGATGCCTTTCACAGGTTCAGTTTGGTTGTACTATGGTGAGGACTTGTTTGCTACTACCTCATTCTTCTGCTTTTCTGTGATGGCTTGGTGATTAACTACTGGGACTATGGTGTGTAGGGTCCTGGGTTTGAGACCTGCATGGCTGTTTATTTTGTTGATGGGCAGAACAAGGGCCATTGGATACAGAGTGATTAAGGCACATTTGAGCAGTTGTAAGTGGGTTTGCACAACGGTAAGCACTGCTAACCTGCCGTTACATCTGCTTACAGAGAGTTAGCTTTAGAATTGCTTAGCCACTGTAGGCATTGCTTACCACCGTGCAGACAGGTTTAAGCCCGCTTACTAGTGCTTAAATATGCTTACTACTGCTTATTTATGCTTAAACTTGCTTACTAGAGCCTTATTCATTATGACACTGACACCTCACATGTGCATTTACTGCAGTACCCCAGTTCATAAATATACGTTATTTAGTGGGTTATGCAACAAAAATATTGGTTATAACGTGCTTTGCCATGCAAAATAGAATGTGCTATAGTGGGACTCGAACCAGAAATGCCTGCCTGTAAGGCAAATGTTCTGCTCACTACACTATTGCTATGTTGCTTCATTTGCATATATCTTCCTTGTTATCCTCTTCAGCCTTTTAAACTACTTTAACCGTAGCTAAGCGATGGGCACACCTGTGCACCTATAGTTAGTTATCATCGGAGTTTTAAATAAAAGGGTTTCTTCAATTTATTTATACATTCTGTTGCTGTTATACACAAGGGGGACTTTTGCTGTGGATATGCGGTCACCTGTGAGTGGTCTCGCTCATTGCATACCCCTTTCTGCTGTTCTACATTGCGGGGGGGGTGTTTATTCAGAGAGTTCTGCTCTCAGACACCCCCCTGCACTCTTACATGCTCCGTGTAAGCCTAGGAGCTCAGACAGTGCGCCTCATTAATATGCACGGGATGCTGCTGTCCTGCTCCTAAACGGTCGCTTCCATGCAGGACTAAGCTAGTCCTGTATGGAAGATTAGTAAATCCAGGAGACTGTCTTTTTATGGCTGCTTGGAAAGACTACACACCATTTGTATTTCCTACTCTACTGTCTCTGTTATGTTTAAAAAGGGTAAGGAAAGCTACACAAATTGCTACATATGGCTTTTGAAGCATCACAACTGGGTGTTTTTTGCTGCAGATGCCCCTTTCCTTGTATATGCTAAATGATAGTATCCTGCCTACCTTCTCCATTGCTTTAGTCATGTTGCCTGCTCAACCCCAGGTCATTTAAGTACACCCAGGCCTCCTCTTCTCCACCTCTGGTTGCTTTTGCTTCCTTGTAGTTGTGTACTCCTTGTGCAAGTTTTGAAATAAAAAAAAAAAAAAGTGAAAGATTTCTTTTGCATGAAAACATGACAGACAACTGCTTATGTTGTTAAAGACCAACCATGAAAATTGTATACTGGGAAATAAGAAGTATTTGAAACTGAAGGTAAAAAAACAAAGCCTAAGTATCTCAAGGAATTATGTGTGTTGTATACACTCTACTAAAGTACAGCATTGTAAAAGCATTGTTAGAAAAGACAAAATACATACAAATGGAAAACATTTATTTTTCATGGGTGTAAGATCCTATTACCTCCATGAGGGTACATGCTTCATTTTCCCACAATTTAATTCTTAGTGCAATCAGTCAGATGTTTCAGTGGCAGGTGTGTGTGTGCGTGTGTGTGTGTGTGTGTGTGTGTGTGTGTGTGTGTGTGTGTGTGTGTGTGTGTGTGTGTGTGTATATGTATATATATATATATATATATATATATATATATATATATATATATATATATATATATATATATATATATATATATATATATATATATATATATATGGGTTCACTTTATAATTTCAAAATACTAAAATACCGAATTTCAGTATATCGAAATCATAAAGTCGAAAACTGAAAATCGAAGTGCATAATAATCGTGAAATATCTGAATTTTAAGGTTATTATGGGCTTAAAGTACATGATGTGCAATGTTGGGAGTGTCTCGTGTATGGAAGTAGGTGTAATTGAAGGTAAGTGAGTGTTTTGTAAGGGTTATGTGAGGGAGTTTGAGTGTGTTTGAATGTGTGGATGTATGTATATGTGTGATGTTTGTGTGTGTGCGAGGGACTGTGAAATGTGAGGGTGTCTGTTTCCTTTTTGTGTCTGTGCAATCGCGGAGTTAGTATATATAAGTAGAGGGGTGTGGGGGGGGATTGCCTCCCACATGGAGGTGCAGGGGGCTTGCCCTCCTGATTACATGTAGTGTAGGCTTGTTTGTTTGTGTTTTTGTGTGTTTTGTTTGTTGTATTGTGGGTTAGACGATATATGTGTTGTGTTGTGCATGGTTTGTATGTGTTCGTGATTGTGTGCTTTCGCAATTGTGTGCTGTTGGGATTATGGGTGTTCGACTTTATGATTTCGAAATACTGAAATTCGGTATTTCAGTATTTTGAAATTATAAAGTGAATCCATATATATATATATCTATATATATCTATATATATATATATATATATATATATATATATATATGTGTGTGTGTGTGTGTGTGTGTGTATTTTTTATGGAATATATTCAGAATATCAAACTTTCTGAATATCGAATTCAAAAAGATCAACCTGAAAAAAATTGAACTCAAAACATCAACTGGCTTTCTCAGCAGTTGTTAAAAAGCAAGTAGTTTGTTGCCTTAGATCTCAGTAAAGCAGGAACTGAGTTTTAGCCCTTTCCACACTTTGGTCCTATCTTGGAGTTGGTATATATAATTAGTAGGTGTGGGGGGCAGTGGTCTCAGTCCCATACTTAGAACTTGTTCTTCCTATTTTTTTTTCTTGTTTCACAGTTATAAGTTTGATTTTTTTTGTGGTCAATCATTTTTGATCGAATATTCAGAAAGTTTGGTGTTATACTTTTGTTTTTTTTGTTTGACCTTCAGGATGACACTGTCTTAAGACACATGTTCATTAAACAAGTAAGTTTTACACAGTCACATGATTTGCAAGTAAAAATTGTGGAGATCAAACTGAGGATGACCTAATTGCTGATAGTTTTAACCCTGTGACATAATCGGTCAGAAAATACAAAATATGGCAATCTTTTGAAGAAGAAAAATAAGGCATGGTTATGAGTTGTCAATAGATAAAAAAAAAGCTTTTGAGAATGTGCTGTTAGATTGTGCAGGAAAATTTGAGTCTGTTGAGTTTAAATGCTGCTTTTATTAGATTATCAACAATTATATAATACTGCCAAGGTGAACACGTGTCTTAATGGGTTTGACAAAAGGAGCTTTTAATGCTACAATGGGACTATATGCAGCTTGTCAGCTAAACTAATATTATTCATTTGTGTATATGGGTTTGTTAAATTGTTATTGGAAAAGGTGATTGTTAAAATAATTATGAGGCTTAGGAAAGAACCATCAGCATGGAATAGTCAAAAGTCAAGTCAAAGTGAAGTTTATTGTCATTCGAACTATACAACTTGTGCACCACTGAACGAAATTCTGTTACTCCTTCTCAAGGTGGAGGCATTTCTTCATATAGACAATCTACAGTACAGCAGCTACCCCTGACATGACGCACATTACTTACTTAACCTTTACTATAAATACTGACTGCACATAAAGAAGACATTTTCTAGGGTAGTCACTATTGCACTGTTGCTTTACAGCTTTGGTTAGTTCACAAAAATATGACTTTGAGCATCACAGTGGCTTTATTGCACAGAAATATTATTGCACAAAAAAATATAAGGTATTGTCATTGGAATTTTCAGCAGCCTTTTCCAGAGTTCAGAATTCAACATGGTGTGGAGTTAGTGTGAGTTTAGTAGTCTACTGGCCTGTGCGAATAAACTCTTATTAAACCTGGCCGTTTTGTATCTCATACTGTGGTAGCATTTATCAGAAGATTAATAGGTGAACAGTCCATGGGCAGGGTGAGTAGTGTCTCTGATTACCTTGTTGGCCCTGCTGAGACACCTTGACAGGTATATGTCTTGGAAGGCTGGGAGTGTGGTCCCGATGATTTTCTCTGCTACCCTAACCACTTTCTGGAGGGCCTTTTGGTCTGAGGTAGAGCAGTTACTGTACCAGGTTCCAATACTGTTGGTTAGTATACTCTCTATGGTGCTTCTGTAGAAGGTAGTGAGGACTGGAGAGGGGAGGTTTACCTTCCTTGTCTTTCGCAGGAAATTAAAACATTGCTGTGCTTTCTTTACAATAGCAGTAGTGCTGATACTCCATCTCAGGTCATCTGTGATACATACCCCCAGGAATTCTGTGCTTTCCACTCTCTCCATTAATTCATTATGGATTGTTAGTGGAAAGTGTGTTTTATGCCGCCTTCTGAAATCAACAGTGATCTCTTTGGTCTTGTTCACATTTACTGCAAGGGGTTGTTGTCGCTGCACCAGATGATGAGTTGACTACCTTCCTCCATGCAGGATGATTCGTCATCTTTGCTAATGAGACCAATGACAGTCATGTCATCTGCAAACTTGATGTAGTTCGAGTTAAGCTTTGAGGTAGTACTAAGAGTTAACAAGGTGAACAACAGCGGGCTCATAACACAGACCTGAGGATCCCCTGTGTTTATAGTGATGGTCTCAGAGGTGTTATTGCCAACATGTACTGTCTGTGGTCTGTCCTTGAGGAAGTCCAGTATCCAATTGCATAGGGGAGTGTTTATTCCCATTTGGTCAAGTTTCTTTATCAGAAATTGGGGGATCACTGTGTTGAAGGCAGAACTAAAGTCTATGAAAAACATTTGTACATAACATTTCTTGTTTTCCAGATGGGCCATGGATAAGTGAAGTGTCATTGACATAGCATCTTCTGTAGAGTGGTTTGGTTGATATACAAACTGAAGTGGATCTAAAGATGATAGGATCATAGGAGGTTACTATGTTAATGATGCTAGGGCACTTACAAGCCTAGCCAAGTTTTACCCTTATTTCCATGATCAGCACCTATCATCCCTGTCCAAGAGGGACATAGGTGGAACACCTGGGGAGAACTGACAGTTACCCATCCAGTTGTCCAGATTGCTTATGAAGAGGGCAAATTAGGTGCTCTGCTTGACATGAAGCAGGAGTCTGTTCCAAAGGTGTGGTAACCTCTGGGATACAAATCTGTCCCTGCAGCAGATTCTATTAATGTCACATACCATGTTAAGCCCATTAGAGTGAGTAACCCATGGACCATTTGATTTACGGATATGCAGCATTTCCAATAAAGCAGTGTCAAAGATTGTCTTATATGAAAGGCAGAGATCACCTCTGAATAGTCTGTATGAAACAGAATAAAGTGACAGCAATTTCAGACAATAATCATAGGACAGATGCTGAAGACCTTGAATTTTCCTTGTGAGGAAACATTGTAGATCTTCAACTGCTGAAGGTGCTTAGAAAGGTACATACCAAAAGGGAAATTGTACTCAATTATTGGCCTGATGAGGAAAAAGTACAGGAAGGCTATAACTTATTTTTTTCTGAAGACAATGCCCTTATTTATGAGATGAGCAATATAGAATGCCCTTTTTACCACTGTGGAGACATGGTGATCAAAGGTAATGTTGCTGTCAACCTGTGTGCCCATGTATATCACTGTTAAGTGCGTACTTAGGGTGTTATTATTGATGAGGTAGTTAACAGGCATATCACTTACCAAAAGTGATGATAATACATTTTTTGCATTAATTTTAAGGCCATGACTTTAGCACCAGTCATTTGTTTGTGTAAGAACCTCTCGTAGGATATTGACATTGTTTGGAGATTCTATGACCACTCCCAGTTTGCAGTCATCAACAAACTTTGTCAGCCACAGAATTTTAGTTTTAGCTTGCACTTCGGAGAAATAGATTCCAAACAGTTTAGGTCCCAGGACTGATCCCTGTGGAGCACCACTGGTTACAGTTCTGCTGTTGGAGGTGGATTCCCCTATTTTGAATATATGGATTCTATCAGTGAGCCAGTTAGCATCCCATCTAATAATATACAGGTTGATACCTAGCTGGGTGAGTTTGTCAATTATGTCTGAGTGGGAGATAGTGTCACTGTTTTTTCCCCTCCCTATTCTTGTAGTGTTGTTATAGTTGGTGGCTTTGCAGTTGCCTGCCCCTACTGTAAATTTGATCTGGGACACCCCTTCCAATTTGGTGTTCACTCTACTTAATACAGAGAGAACATTTGAGAAGGCCAACCCACTTAGGTTCTTAACCTTGAATTTTTCTTCTGCTCCTTCTTCATCTCTCCTTGTAATTTACTTAACAAAATTTGCACTTTATTTAGCTTTGCTCCATTTATTAATGCTTGGTAGTAGCCTGATTAAATTATAACTGCCATTCTAAGCTTTTTGGTTTAAGCCCTTGGGCTCCAGACCAGTTGTTTTACATTAAGAAGGTTTGTGGTCTGCACTGTTGTGGCAGGACAGGTAGCTTACATCCTTCTAAGTTGGGAATTGCTGATTGAAGGCTCAGTGTCTGTTATTCTAAAAGTGTATTAGTTCTGGTTTAAGCACGTGGGCTTTGGGCCAGTTATTTTTTATTAAGAAGGTTTGTGATCTGCACACTTGTGGGAGGAAAGGCTAGATTCTGCCCTTCTGAGCTGGGAATTTCTGGTTAAAGGCTTATTGTGCCTGCTTATTTGAACTGTTTTGTTCTGAAATTGGTGCACCTTGTTTGCTGTAGCATAGAGTAGATTCAGACATCCTGAATCTAGCTTTGTTTGTATAACTTGAGCACTAATCCAGTCCATCATTTTTGGAGAAGGTTCCCCTGCACCCTAGTGGCAGGAGTGTACAGTTAGAACTTGTCTGATTGAAGACTGCTGGAACAGGGCTCAGTTTTGAGCTTTTTTACTGGTTAATTGGGTAATTTGTTTAAATCAGTTTGCTTGCTTTCTATTGTTATATAAAAAATTGCACTTTATTTATCTGCTTTTACTGTATTTGTGTTTCTTCCTACTTTATTTCTTCATTTTGCTTTTTCTGCTTGTTCTTAAAAGTACTTAATTGTATTTATTCTGCTGCATTTATTACTGCTTGTTAGTAGCCTGATTAAATTGTAACTATTACTCAAAGCCTTTGGTTGAAGCACTTGCACTTCAGGCCAGTTGTTTTACATTAAGAAGGTTTGTGGTCTGCATTGTTGTGGCAGGACAAGTAGCTTACATCCTTCTAAGTTAGGAGCTGCTGATTGAAGGCTTAGTGTCTGTTATTCTAAAAGTGTATTACTTCTGGTTTAAGCACTTGGGCTTCGGGCCACTTATTTTACATTAAGAAGGTGTGGTCTGCACTCTTGTGGGAGGAGAGAGTAGATTCTACCCTTTTGAGCTGGGAGTTTCTTGTTAAAGGCTTATTGTGCCTGCTTATTTGAACTGTTTCTTTCTGATATTGGTACACCTTTGTTGCTGTAGCATAGACTAAATTCAGACCTGCTGATCTAGCTTTGGTTGTATAACTTGAGCACTAATCCAGACCATCTTTTTTTTTGAGAAGGTTCCCCTGCAACCTAATGGCAGGAGTGTGCAGTTAGAATTTGTCTGATTGAAGACTGCTGGAATGGGGCTCAGTTTTTAACTTTTTTTTGGTTAATTGGTTAATTTATTTAAATCAGTTTGCTCATTTGCTACTGTTATATAAAAATAAAAAAATACACTTTATGCATCGCCGCTTAGCTATGGTTAAATTATTCCCGGCGCCATAAAATCTGCTCTTTAAATTTTCTCTTAAACTAGCCAGTTTTTTTAGTTTTAGCACTCAAATCTGTTTCTTTGAGCTCAGCACTTGTTCAGAACTTGTTGTAAGCACTAAATAAGCTACAAATTACTACAGCACTCAACTTTCCTCACTTGTCTGGAGGAAAACAGTTTTTAGTACTTAATAAATAAGCACCTATCCAGGCATGTCTAAGGATCAGTTCCTGGTGTTTTCTCCTGTCTGCCTGATGAATCTGGGCATCTCGGGGCAATGCAGCAATTGCCTCATGTACACAGACAACCCTCTCCTCCTACCACCCAACACTACAACCTGTGAGAGATGCACTTATATAGCCAAACTGGAAGTAATGCTCTCTTCACCCAAGACTGGACTAGACAGTCAAGAGGAGAATCTAAACACTTGCACCACACCACACTCATCACATAGTCTCTCAAAACCTACACCACCAAAACAGACACATAGAAACACAAAATGCACACCTAAATTCACGGAGGCTCTCAATAAAAGTCTGCTCAAGCAACATAGACCTTCAAAGTAGAAACGCAAACAACCTCCACCCCCCAACACAACCCAAATGACACATAGCCCACAAACTCAGTGCCACTCAACCACAGCCCATAATGCATAACAACATACCCAACACTCTAGTTATAGGTGGCTCTATAGTCAGGCACACTGATGTTCTACTCACCAGGCTAAATAAGGAGAAAGTTACTGTCAGCTGCCTGTCAGGTGCCAGGATCCACCACATAATGTATGCACTCAAGTCACTCCACAACAAGTACAAATATGACTCTGTCATTGTCCATGTTGGTGTGAATGACCTGAGATGTACCTCCCTGGACTACATGAAAAGAGACATGGAGGAGCTCTCCGATCTTGTAGCCCAGGCAGGTATGACCCCAGCCCTGAGTAGCATCCTGCCATCACGCAGAATGATACCACAGTACAAGGACAAACTGAATGACTTCAACAATTTGTTAAGCTTCTGGTGTCATTCTAAGGGGATCCAGTAGGTGTCTGCCTGGGATGACATGATCAACAGACCACAATGCTTTTCCAGAGATGGCCTGCACCTGTCGCCCTTGGGATTCCTGATACTGGTTAAGGCTCTTGCCACCCCTATAGTGCCTTTTTTAGGCAAGGTTCAAAAGACAAATTCACCTCCATAACAGGCACAAGCAAAGAAAATCTGAGGGTAATGCTACTCAATGCTAGAAGTCTAAACCTCAAAATGAATTCAGTCAAGGCACTCTTTAAAATGGAGAACATCGACATCTGTGCAGTGACAGAGACCTGGTTTAAGGCTCCAGAGAGCACCCCCTGTATTACCAGGCTATAATTCATACCACATCTTTTGGCCACCTAACCTGGACCAAAACACTAAAGGCGGAGGCATGTCCATATTCATTAAGGATATCCACACCTCCAGGCTAGTTGTTCAACATAATGCATCCGAGATTATCCAAGTGCAACTAACTTTGGGCAAGACCACAATCCAAATTGTAACTTGCTACAGATCCCCCACCATGCCCCAGGATTCCCATTCCTCATTTCTTGATACACTGGAAAATATTAGGGTACAACTCAACACCCTCATAATGGGCAATTTCAACTACCCCATCATTAACTGGGAAAAGTACTCATGTACCAACTCTTTTGCTCAACATTTTCTGGAATTCATAAATTCCAATGCCTTGGATCAACTTATCCATACCTCCACCAGGGCAGCAATATCCTTGACCTGGTCATTACCAACATGGGTGACTGGTGTTCCACACCAGAGGTCAATTTCTCATTGGTCAGATTCGACCACAAGCTAATCACCCAAGATATCCACATCCTGCCCCCACTCCCCATTAGGAAAACCACTGTAAAAAAAATTTTCCAAAGCCAACTTCATGCTTCTTAAGACAGAAGTGGTAAACTTCACAACACCCATGCAGACGGACAATAGAGGTATGACTGCTGAATCCTGCACACACTTTATAATCACTTACACGAGTGCATGGATTGTGCTATCCCTAACAGAACCAAGATGCTATCCTCCAAAAAAAAGGAAGCCAATCTGGTGTTCCCCTGCCATAAACAAACTCTACAACAGAAGAAAGAAACTGTTGCAAAAAAGAATAAAATCCCATGATTGGAGGAACTCCCTGGTCATCCTTAGTAAGAAGCTGAGATCCCTCATAAAATCCTCCAAAGCTAGTTGTGAAAACAAAATTGCCACTGATTATAAAGACAACCTCAAAGTATTCAATAGCTATGTCAAGAATCTCAATGGCAACACTCAGATCTGCACTGAGTTACAGCACAATGGCACTAAATACACAGAACCAACTGATATTGCCAACATCTTGGCAGATAGGTTCAGTGCTAACTTTACCCCTCTCTCACCCCCTAAAGGGCCCATCTCTATACCAGACAAATGCAAAGTTCCTGTAATCACAGCTCCATGGGTAAAAACCACACTCTCCAAAGACAAGAACACAGCATCCATGAGACCCATCCCAGGCTGTGTTCTACATGACCTACAGAATGAACTGGCACCCCACCTAAGCACCATGTTCAATCATAGCCTCACCTCAGGCTTTTTGCCCACTGAATGGTGCACAGCGATGGTTATCCCACTCCACAAAGGGGGAGCCACCACGGACCCCAGGAACTACTGCCCCATTAGCCTAATGAGCCTGGTCTGCAAGGCCATAGAATGTATCACCATGGGACTTATAAACAAAGACATTGGTAATCTCCAAACTCTGGACCCCACCCAGTTCGGGTTTGTAAAAGACAGATCATGTCTCCTAAACCTGATAGACTTCTTTGAAGCAGTCACCAAAGCCATAGACGAGGGTAAGGTGGTTCACACAGTCTATCTAGATCTTGCCAAGGCTTTTGACACCATCCCCCACTCTGGAATTATAGATAAACTCACTAAACTAGGTATAAATCCCTATGTCACAAGATGGTTTACCCACTGGCTCACTGAAAGAAGCCACACTGTGAAAGTAGCAGACTCCAAGTCTGACTTCAGACCAGTGACAAGTGGAGTACCACAGGGTTTAGTCCAGGGTCCTCTCCTGTTTGGTATGTACTTTTCTGAAGTACAGGCTAACACAGAAGGTTTTTGGCTAACGAAGTTCACAGATGACTGCAAACTAGGAGCCATAATCGAAACTCCTAATGATGTGGACTACCTACAAAAGGGCTTCACTGAGAGAGATGCATGGTGTCAAAGCCTTGGCCTCAAGCTCAATGCCAAAAAGTGCATTGTCATCCCCTTTGGTAAAAACTCTGTACTCATGAGCTACCACATAGGTAGTAGTCTACTTAACTCTGAAAGTGTGATAGGAGACCTTGGGGCACAGGTGGACAGTAGTCTTTCCTTTGATAATCACATCCCCACAGTAGTCAGGAAATCCTTCTACGTGGCACACCTCATCACAAAAAGTTTCTCATCCAGGAAAAAAAGAGGTCATTGTTCCCCTTTACTTGTCACTCATTAGACCCATTATAGAGTACAATGCCCCTTTTGGTATGTACCTCACAAGACATCTACAACAACTGGAAATACCACAGAAATACCTCACAAAGAGGATTACCAGCATCAAATAGATACCCTATGCAGACCGTCTCAAAAAACTCCAGCTTTAGCCTGTCACATATCGCCTACTCAGAGGCGATCTCTGCCTAACATACAAAGCTATGCCAAACCCAGAGCTGTTGGACATGCTCCACTTAAAGAAATCGTAATTCCACTGAGCTACATGCTCTAGGGACCTAAACCTTGTCACTACAATAAACAGAACATGCTAAAGAGATAGATTACTGTCCCAGGGACTTTCCATACTCTGGAACATACTACCTGTCTATATCAAACAAATCTCCTCATTGGCACTCTTCAAGAAAAATCTTGATGACTGGATGGGAAATAGGAAATTCACCCTGGGGATCCCCTCTAGGGCTCTGCTTGACAGGGGCACAGGAAAATAATTTTCTTGGGTGGCGAAAGCCAGGGTACCTTTTTGGCTAGGCTTATATAGGCCCTAGGGCCAATAGCCTAGTACCTACCTATGAACCTATGAAAAACCTTAGCTAAGTTTAGGTAGGCTGTGTGCACAGATTTTCCCACATGAAGGGTCTTGATGACTATCTTGAAGCTCACCAGGTTTAACAGGCATGATCTCCCTTTGACAAATCCAAATTGAGTAGTCAATGGATGGGTAGTTAAAGTTGCCCAAAACCATGGTGTTTGGATGTATCTTGATAGACTAAAGTAGATCCAAATAGGCAGAGTGGGTGTCCTAATTCATGGAGGGGGTCCTGTAACTGGCAATGACTTGAGGTCTGAATGTGTGAAAGGAAGTATAGCCCGATATGGCTGGGGTACTCTCCACAGCCTTGAACAAGGTCTCCGTGACTGCACAAATGTCTGTATCTTCCAAGATGAGGACCGTTTCCAGTGAATGCAGTTTTGTGTTAAGACTCTAGCATTTAGCAGTAAAATCTTGAGGTTGTTCTTATATGGAGTTTTTACATTGGGAATTTTGTCCTTGAGACACTCCCTAAAAAAGGCACTATGCGGATGGCAAGAGCCTTGGCCAGTAGCTGAAACACCAGGGATAACAGATGAAGACCATCTCTGCCAAAGCATCAAGGTCTGTTGATCATGTCATCCCAGGCTGATAGATACTGTATCCCCTTGAAATGACACCAGAAACTAATCCAATTCTTGAAGTCCATCATTTTCCGTTTGTATTGAGGCATCATCCTAGGTGAAGGTAAAATGCTGCTTAAGGCTAGGGACATACGAGTCTGAGACAAATAGTCCAAGAGTTCAATCATGCCTCTCTTCATATAGTCCAAAGAGGTACGTCTCAAGTCGTTCACACCAACATGGACTATGACATATTCATAACAGTACCTGTTGTTGAGAGACTTGAGTGCATGTGTGATATGGAGGATCCTAGCACCTGACAGACAGCTGACCATGACCTCTTCCTTATCCAGCATGGTGAGAGGGACATCTGTTTGTCTCATGATGGAATCACCTGTCACTACTATGTTTGGTTTTGTGTTTTGCCTTAAGGGTTTGACAGGTGAGACACTGGTATGTGAGCTATTATGTGAACTGTGTTCTGCAGAGGAAGTATTATGTGAAGTGTGCTTGTGTTTGGGAGGTCTCTGGTGTTTAGTTATGTTTCTGGTGAGGACCTCTGCATATGTAGGTATGTATGATGTGGGTTTGGGTGGAGTAGGAGGTGAGGGTTGTATGCTGATGACCCACTCATTGTCATATGTACTGACAGGTGTGTGTGCGAGAGCATGGATTCGAGGTTCTTAATATAGTTGAATCTCTCACACGTTGAGTTTGTGTGGACTAGGAGCAGAGGGTTGTCAATGAAAATGAGGTAATTACTACACTGTCTCAGGATGCCCATGTCAGCCAAGCTGGCTGGAGAAACTTTGAGAAACTGTACATCCGTACTGTTGGGTAAATTTATATGGTCAGGAAGTGAGGTCATACTTAGGAGTGGCTAGTGGGAGAAAGGGGTGAGTATAAGAGCAGAAAGAGGCACTTATAGTTAGTTGGAAGCAATGGATGCTTCAGATCTTTCAGTATCTCAGTGAAGAACTGGTTTTTAGTGCTCAAGTGATACAAGTTCGTCTAGATTCCGTAAGACTGAATCTAGCCTATGCTAAGTGCAGAGGTATTTGAAATTTAAAGTGTTTAAAATCACAGTCACAATGGCAAAAAAACAATAAAGCAGCAATTTGGTAGAACAATGTTCTCAATGTAATCAGGCTACTAACAAGCAATAATAAAAGAAGTGGTATAAATGCAACTGACACTTTAAAGAAGAGCAGCAAAAGCAAAATAAAGTATTAAAGTAGGAAAAGGCACAGTATATGCACAGCAAAACACAGTAAAGGCAGCTTAATAGAGTGTAAAAACATTTTTTCCAAGGTTAAGAGCTAAGGGGTTGGGCCTTCCCAAATATTTTTGTACTCAGTAGAAAGAGCTGATGCGATAGGACTGGGAGGAGTGTCCAATAACAAATTTTTAATAGGCAGGCAAAATCAAAGCTAATCAATAGGATACAGCCAGAGTAAGTGTTTGCAACTGAAACAGAAACCAGTTTAACTCACAAACTATGCAATACTAAGCAAAGAATTATTAAATATCACTGAAACAGTTATTGCAAGTGCAAAAAATATACTTATATCAGTTTTGCATGTCAAATGGTGTTAGAAGTATTCTAAGTCAGGCAACAAGGAAAGAGCTCTTGAATATTGATGCAGGTAGGTTGCGTGTTTTTTGGTCCTTGACCAGCCTCTGAAAGCACTTAATTACTACTGAAATGAGTGCTATGGGGCAGTAGTCATTTAGAGTTAACGGTAGGGCCTTCTTTGGTCTTGGTATTATGGCTGTAGTTTTAAAGCATTTGGTAGAACTGCCTGACTTAATGAGATGCTGTAAATGTCTGTGAGAACTTATCAGTTGGCCCGTGCATTCTCTGAGCATCTGTCCCAGGATACTGTCAGGTCCAGCTGACTTCCTTGGGTTAATCTTGCGCAGGA
Organism: Protopterus annectens; assembly: GCF_019279795.1. Classification (NCBI taxonomy): domain Eukaryota; kingdom Metazoa; phylum Chordata; order Ceratodontiformes; family Protopteridae; genus Protopterus; species Protopterus annectens. The sequence continues at coordinate 2,985,236 of NC_056739.1, read as the reverse complement.
TTCTTCTGACATCAGTAGGGTTGAGGCATAGTTCTTTGTCCATTTGATTTGTAGGGGCTTTCATTGCAGGTGTGTTATTTCTTTCCTCAAACCTATTGAAGAAGGTGTGGACCTTGTTGAGGAAATCGATATTGTCATCGCACTGTGCTGACATAGGCTTGTAGTCTGTGATGGATTGTATAGCCTGCCACAGTTGCCTTGAGTCTCTGAGGTCACTGAAAATGCTCTGGATCTTCTGGCCATATGCCCTTTTTTCTGTTTTTTTACTCCTTTGCTAAGGTTCGCTCTAGTGTTCTCATCCCCCAACTTGAAGGCAGTGTTGTGTGCCCTCAACAGCTCATACACTTTCTTTGTGAGCCAGAGTTTCTGGTTAGCTTGTGTGGTGATGCTCTTGGTGACTGTCACATCATCCACACACTTTGATATGTATCCTACTACTGACTCAGTGTACTCTTCTAGGTTGGTGTGCTAATCTACAGTGGCAGCTTCTTTGAACATGTTCCAATCTGTGCATTCAAAGCAATCCTGAAGTGCAGAGATTGATCCTCCTGGCCAGACTCTTATTTGCTTCTTGGATAGTTTCTCTCTGATTAACAGTGGTCTGTAGGCTGATGTCAGCATAATGGGATAATGATCCGAGTTACCAAGGTGCGGGAGGGGCTTTGCCCTGAACACCTGTTTGACAGGGTGTAGAACTGATCTAGCATGTTGGCACCTCTGGTGCCAAAGTCTATGTGTTGGTAGTAATGTGGTATAACTGATTTTAGATTAGCCTGGTTAAAGTCACCCACTATGATATAGACACCTTTGTTCTGCATTTCACTGATTGACTGGTAAATTGTGACCAGTGCTTCACTTGTGTTTGCACTTGGAGAAATATAAACAGCTGAGATGATAATAACTGAGAATTCCCTTAGCAGGCAAAAGGGTGTGCATTTTACTGTCATGAACTCTTAGGTTCACAGAACAGTGGGTGGAGACTTTCTTGCAGCTGGAGCACCAATTGTTCTTTATGTAGATGCAAACTCTATCTCCCCTGGATTTGCCACTAACAGCCTGGTTTCTGTCTGCTCTAAATAATGATAGCCCATCCAAATTAAAAGTACTGTCACTGATGCCTGAATTTAGCCATATTTCTGTAAGGTTAAACTCACCTCTCTATGGCTGTTCAGGTCCAGTCTTAGGTAATTCATTTTGTTTTCCAGTGACCGAACATTTGCTAGCATGATAGATGGGAGTGCTGGTCTGTAGGGGTTTGCTTTCAGCCTGACATTAATACCACCTCTAGTTCCTCTTTTCTGTAGTCTTTCACATATTTTCTTCTTTTGGGTGTAGTATATTTTGAATTTGTTCATGTACAGCACTCTGAATCAAGATTAGGCAAGATTCCTAGCTCTCTGTGTGCTTTAGGCCTCACAGGTCCTAGAGAAGGGGTCTGTAACCTTCATTTTTGGCCCCTCTCCCACCAAATGAAGTTCAGCTGGAGCCACAAAACCTATTTGACTCCTAAAATGAAGATAAAACAGTGTATAAAGTTTTATATATATATATATATATATATATATATATATATATATATATATATATATAGTTATAAAAGAACTAAGTTTAAGAGAGCAATATTTAAAATCCATCCCCGTTTTTGTTCCTTTATTGGGATTTTTATTGGACTCACTCGATCGCTCTGTGTGTGTGTGTGTGTGTGTGTGTGTGTGTGTGTGTGTGTGTGTGTGTGTGTGTGTCTGTCTGTGTGTAACTGTCTCTCAACCTCTTGGAGCAAGAAATCCGGATAAAGCCATAAATAATGGGGGGACAACGGCCCCAAAAATAGGGGCACTTTTTAAATATTCTTACAAACTTGAAAAGTAGATAGAATAGTTGGTTTTGCATTAGCATGAATTTGCTGGTGTATGAAGTCTGAAACTCAAATGTCTTTCTATATTTTCTGACTTCAGCCCTCAATGATTTACCAGAAAACCAAATTTTTTATGAGAAATAGACCAAAAATATGAGGCAAAAATCAGGACATTTTGCAAAAATCTGTACAGTTGAGAGGTGTGTGTGTGTGTGTATGTGTATGAAAAATGCATGTTAACTGAAACCATGTTATCCGAGCAAGTTTATAAGATCGATATTTAAAATCTGTCCCTATTTTTGTTCCTTTGTTCCCCTTTATTTGGGCTCTGTTCAGATTTTTTTTGGTAAGATTTTGAGAGGTCTGAGAGTTACGGAAACCTTTCAGGAGATGCTGCTGCTGCTGCCAGAGGATCATTCGATTGCTCTGTGCGTTTGTGTGGGATGCATGGTAACATAAACCATGTTATTCTAGCAAGTTTTTAAGTTCATTCATAAGTGCAATATTTAAAATCTGTCACGTGATCACTCTGTCTGCATGTGTGTGTGTCATGTGGCAGAATGGTCATTATTTTTTAAAGCTACAGGGAGCTACTGCAGAGGGTGGAAGAGCCACATGCGTCTCCAGAGCCACAGGTTGTAGACCCCTGCCCTAGAGAAAGCAGCTTAGTAAACCAATTGCACGATAAGCCTGTTAACCGAAGATCTAGCAAGGTATTTCTCCCATCAACTAACCTTGTGTCTGTTTTACTTCCTGTCTTCATTGTTTTTTTTTTGTTTCTGACAATAAGTTACGGATATTTACACACACATATTGCACATGCCTTCCTCAAGCCTGAACAGCTGCTGCCTCAAGGGGTCCATCATCTTGAAAAAAAACCTAGGATGTAGGATTTATTTTATTCCCCCCTCCCCACCCAGCACTGCTCCTAATCTTCAGTTATTCCAGTTATGATGCCTTATACAATAGTACATCACACCTTTGGACCTAATAAGCTGGCACACTCATGAGTATAGCACTGCGTGAGCCCCCTGACTCTTCTGGGAGATGACCTTACCAGTTTGTAGTTATAATATAAATGGAGTGATGAATCCCATCAGTAGCATGAGGCACATTGCCATGAGTTGTCAAGTACATTTATTTATTTTGTTTAACATTTGTTAACCAGGTAAGTGATCTGGTCCAAAGACAGTTTTCAACCCTGACCTGGATTTCAGAGGCAAAGACAACAATAGCTCCATCGACATACATGTCATAAAATTGCAAGAATAGTTATTTCCAAAGAGAAATGTTTAAATAAGGAGTGGGTGCAGCATTACGTAATGTGTTGTGTAACAATCTGTTTTCACAACCAACAAGAGAACAGTCAAACAGGGGCCACAAGTAACTACCGCATTATGCCATAAAGTAGAACAGGCTTGTGTCTCGGTTACACAAAAGCTAGCATTAGTGCTGTAATTTGTCAGTTGTATTAAAGTGGATAAACACACACAATTATTTGAAGTAGTATAACAAACAAGGAAAGATACTTATGTAACAGTTAAATACTTATTACATACTAATAATACACAATTAAATACTTATTGCATCTTAAGAATACTAAACTATCTCCCATATGTACATCCAAGAACGTCACACACAAAAAGTATTATATTGAAGCCATATCAGAAAGAATGTTTTGTTAATAAACGGGTCATAATGTGGAGGACATATCTTTCAGTTTCTTCAGTATCTACAAATGTTTGTTTTCTTCAGTCAGATAATATTTAAGCTTTTTCTTAAAGTACTTGGTTATTGAGTATTCTTTTTTGTCTGGTTTGTGTATCAGCAGGACCAGGCAGTTTTGTCAAAGAGAAATATATCTAGTAATGGAACATTAAAAAAAAGTGATGAGCTGCAGTGCACACTTGGTTTCAAAGCAGGACACTAATAGTAATACTCACTTGTTAACCAGGGTTCATGGGACACTAATAGTAATACTCGTTTGTTAACCAGGGTTCATGGGACACTAATAGTAATACTCATTTGTTAACCAGGGTTCATGGGACACTAATAGTAATACTCACTTGTTAACCAGGGTTCATGGGACACTAATAGTAATACTCACTTGTTAACCAGGGTTCATGGGACACTAATAGTAATACTCACTTGTTAACCAGGGTTCATGGGACACTAATAGTAATACTCACTTGTTAACCAGGGTTCATGGGACACTAATAGTAATACTCATTTGTTAACCAGGGTTCATGGGAGACTAATAGTAATACTCACTTATTAACCAGGGTTCATGGGAGACTACTAGTAATACTCACTTGTTAACCAGGGTTCATGGGAGACTAATAGTAATACTCACTTGTTAACCAGGGTTCATGGGACACTAATAGTAATACTCACTTGTTAACCAGGGCTCATGGGAGACTAATAGTAATACTCACTTGTTAACCAGGGTTCATGGGAGACTAATAGTAATACTCGCTTGTTAACCAGGGTTCATGGGAGACTAATAGTAATACTCACTTGTTAACCATGGTTCATGGGAGACTAATAGTAATACTCACTTGTTAACCAGGGTTCATGGGACACTAATAGTAATACTCACTTGTTAACCAGGGTTCATGGGACACTAATAGTAATACTCACTTGTTAACCAGGGTTCATGGGACACTAATAGTAATACTCACTTGTTAACCAGGGTTCATGGGACACTAATAGTAATACTCACTTGTTAACCAGGGTTCATGGGACACTAATAGTAATACTCACTTGTTAACCAGGGTTCATGGGACACTAATAGTAATACTCACTTGTTAACCAGGGTTCATGGGAGACTAATGGTAATACTCACTTGTTAACCAGGGTTCATGGGACACTAATAGTAATACTCACTTATTAACCAGGGTTCATGGGAGACTAATAGTAATACTCACTTGTTAACCAGGGTTCATGGGAGACTAATAGTAATACTCATTTGTTAACCAGGTTTCATGGGACACTAATAGTAATACTCACTTGTTAACCAGGGTTCATGGGACACTAATAGTAATACTCACTTATTAACCAGGGTTCATGGGACACTAATAGTAATACTCACTTGTTAACCAGGGTTCATGGGACACTAATAGTAATACTCATTTGTTAACCAGGGTTCATGGGACACTAATAGTAATACTCACTTGTTAACCAGGGTTCATGGGACACTAATAGTAATACTCATTTGTTAACCAGGATTCATGGGACACTAATAGTAATACTCACTTGTTAACCAGGGTTCATGGGACACTAATAGTAATACTCATTTGTTAACCAGGGTTCATGGGAGACTAATAGTAATACTCATTTGTTAACCAGGGTTCATGGGAGACTAATAGTAATACTCATTTGTTAACCAGGGTTCATGGGACACTAATAGTAATACTCATTTGTTAACCAGGGTTCATGGGACACTAATAGTAATACTCATTTGTTAACCAGGGTTCATGGGAGACTAATAGTAATACTCACTTATTAACCAGAGTTCATGGGAGACTAATAGTAATACTCACTTGTTAACCAGGGTTCATAGGAGACTAATAGTAATACTCACTTATTAACCAGGGTTTATGGGAGACTACTAGTAATACTCACTTGTTAACCAGGGTTCATGGGAGACTAATAGTAATACTCACTTGTTAACCAGGGTTCATGGGAGACTACTAGTAATACTCACTTGTTAACCAGGGTTCATAGGAGACTAATGGTAATACTCACTTGTTAACCAGGGTTCATGGGAGACTAATAGTAATACTCACTTGTTAACCAGGGTTCATGGGACACTAATAGTAATACTCATTTGTTAACCAGGTAGGTGTACTGGACGCACAGTCAATTTTCATGGGCAACCTAAGACCAATAGCTGGTTAAGTGACTTGCTCAAGGTCAGACAGGCAAATGATGGATAAGGGAATCAAACTCCTTACCACAGGAGCAAGAGCTCACAGCTGTTAGCCTCTGTGCCAGCTGCCAGGGAGTTTTGCTCTATGTAGGACAGTACCTTTCATGGAACAGTTTGAATGTGAAAGTATTCAGCAAGTTGGGGGTCTTAGCCATACTTTCCAACCATTTACCCTTTGTGAGAGTAGTGCAGTGTTGTTGTTTGTAACTTACCAAGTGAATGAATCTCAGCATCCTGCTTTCATTTGTTTGTAGTATGCAGTTGTGGAGTGGAAACGTCATAGTGATAATAGATAAATGCATTTTCCAGTCTTGGGACATGTGTGTTAATGGCTGTTGCACTTCTTGTTTCGGGTGTCAGAAGGTCTGATACCTGATAGGAAAACTTTAGCTGTGTCAGTGCTTTATTTACCTGGATGGTTGTAAAGAACCACCATCTGTCGAAAGCCAGAGATAAAAGGTTTGTTTGGCAGTGATACAATGTCTTCAATTTTCTTTTGAGATTTAGGAACATGGTCCGAGTAAAAACACCATTGCTATAAATTTTCTTGGTGGGGGTGTATAAAGCAGTCATGATGCTACATCTGGGTCATGATTCATGCTGTCCATCTGACAGGATATTTTACCTTTGTAGGTATTTTAAAAATCATCTCATATAGTAACTTTTCTAGTACCTTGGCAAGAGGGCAATGATGCTCTGTGGTAGGATGCTCCTTTGAGGTAGGGACTATTTGGAAGGGGTACTATTAGTGCATGTTTGAAGCTGGGGGGCAAGGTTTTAATGGTAAGAGTAAGGTTAATGGTAAGTGCAAGTCACCTGTTTGATATGTCACTGCTTAGCTTTAATAACTGGAAGTGAATGTTGTGAAAGATAGGAATAACACTTCAGTCTAAAAGTTCTAATAATTTTTATACTGGGAAAAAATACACACACTAATTCTAATAGTGTCTGTATTTTGTTAGTCTTTGTGTCCCTGAAGTCTATTTGGTTAGTCTGAGATATTGATTAACAGGCATAGGTAGAGTAGATGGTGGGGAGGGGGGTAGAGAAGGTTACTAGCTGGTGGTGAATTTGACATGTTTATAAAATCCTTAAAAAAAACATAGCTGGTAGTACCTATAATAGTTTTTTATGGAGGACTCTTGCTTGCAATGTTTTTGACTTTTTGCTAAAAGCCTTGGGATGCTACGATTATGAGAGTTTCTAATGTAGTAGGCTTTTGCAGAATTGATGTTAATTAAATTAGCTTGCTTCAATTTCAGGTAGTGTATGTTTGCCTGGCTTTCTCTTTTACTTCATTTTGTACTTTCACTTCTTCTGTTGGCCAAGGGAAGTTTAACTTTTGTAGCCTAAATTTAAGTGAGTTATGTTGTATCTGGATAAGGGTGAAAAGACTCTGGAAAGTAGACAGAACAGTTAGTACACATTAATACACTGACTCCATTGTCGACAGAACAGTTAATAGGTTCATAAGTTCATAGGTTTATACTAGGCTATCTGCCCTAAGGCATTTATAAGCCTAGCCCAAAGTTTTGTGGCTTACACCACCCCTTATATGAAAAAATACTGTGCCCATTAGTTTGTTGTGCCTCTGTCCAGCAGTGACACAGAGATGATTCCCGGGGTAAACCTACGATCTCCCATCCACAGGTCAAGATTTCTCTTGAACAGAGCCAGCGAGGTGCTCTGCCTCACATGGACCGGGATTTTATTCCACAACATAGGGAGTCTCTGAGTGATAAATCTATCCCTCCAGCACATCCTATTTATATCCGTGCTAAGGTTTAAGTCGCTTGCTCTAGTGGTTTTGGTGGATTTGGATTTTTTGAGGTGGAGCATGTCCATTAATTCCGGGTTGGACATGGCCTTGTATGTCAGGCACATGTCACCTCTGAGCAGATGGTATACGACTGAATAGAGCTGGAGTTTCTTCAATCTGGCAGCATATGACAGATTTTGGAGTCCCTTTATCCTTTTGGTGAGGAACTTTTGGGGTCTCTCCAATTGCTGCAGATGTCGGGCGAGATACATCCCGAATGGGGCATTGTACTCGATCATTGGTCTGATAAGTGAAGAGTACAGGGAACAATGACCTCACTAGATCTGGATGTGAATCCCTTCATGATCAGGTGGGCAATGTAGAAGGTCTTTCTAACCACTTTAGCAACGTGAGTGTCAAAAGAAAGGCCACTGTCAACCTGGGTCCCCAGGTCCCTGATAACCTCTTCTGTGCTTAGTGGATTGCCACCTATATGGTAGCTTGGGGTTACCTTGTTTTTCCCGAAGGGTATGACTATACATTTTTTGGCGTTTAACTTCAGGCCATGGCTCTGGCACCAGCTATCTGTTTCCGTGAGTCCCTTCTGAAGGATATCCGTGTCCGATGCACTTTCCACTATGGCGCCCAGTTTGCAGTCGTCTGAAAACTTTGTCAGCCAAAGTCCTCCCATGTTGGCCTGTACTTCTGAGAAGTAGATACTGAACAATAGGGGCCCAAGGACCGAGCCCTGTGGAACACCACTTGGGACCGGCTTGGAGTCTGACATAGCGCCAGCAACTCTAACCCTGTGGGTTCTGTCCTTAAGCCAGTTTGCAACCCATCTTGTGACATATGGGTTTACATTTAAGCTGGTAAGTTTTTCTACAATACCCGAGTGGGGTATTGTGTCGAAAGCCTTTGCAAGGTCAAGGTAGGCTGTATGGACTGCCTTTCCCTCATCAATGGCCTTGGTGACTGTTTTGAAGAAGTCGACCAAGTTCAAAAGGCATGATCTGCCCTTGATGAAGCCAAACTGGGTCGGGACCAATGTCTGCAAGTCCCCTATATCTTTGTTTATGAGCTCCATTATGATCCTCTCCATACCTTTGCAGACTAGACTTGTTAAGCTTATGGGGCGGTAATTACCAGGGTCCGTAGAGGCACCGCCTTTGTGGAGTGGGACCACAGTTGCCGTACGCCACTCCTTGGGCACGTATCCTGTGGTAAGGCTGAGATTAAACAGCTGCCTTATGTGCGGGTTTAATTCCTCATTTAGCTTGTGTAGCACACAGCCGGGGACACCATCCGGTCCCATTGATGCTGTGTTTTTAGCTTTAGAGAGAGCAGCTTTCACCTGCGCATTTGAGATGTCTGGGAGGCTACACTCCGCTGGGATAGTTATCTCTCCTTTAGGGGAGAGGGGTGAAGTTTGCACTGAACCTGTCTGCCAGTATGTTGGCAATGTCTGTGGGTTCAGTGATTTTTGTATAATTTTGGACTAATTCTGAGCATATCTGGGAGTTTCCACCCAGGTTCCTAAAATAGCTGAAAAAGGCCTTATGATTGTCCTTTGAATACATGGCAATTTTTCTCTCAAAATTGGCCTTAGTTGATTTTATGAGTGCTCGTATTTTTTTGCTAATAATGATCAGGGTTGACTTCCCTTTTATGGATTTTGTTCTATCATGTAATAGCTTTCTCCTCTTATTGTAAATTTTGTTAATGTCTGGGGTCCACCAGACTGGACGTTTGCCCTTTGTGGAAACAGTCTTGGTTTTATTTGGGATTGCCTGATCCATGCAGTCCTAAAGGTGTTCATAGAAGGCATTTGTAAGGGCTTCCGCAGCTTGGGTTGTGGTTTCCACTGGTTCAGGGGCCTTGAAGGATACCAAACCAGTCTTGAGTAGTGTGAAGTTTGCTTTAGAGAAGTTCTTCACTGTGGTCTTTTTTGTTTGGGGTGGGGGGGGGCTTAATAAGGTTAGAACATGAATAGACTGATTCCATTGTAGACAGAACAGTTAATAAGGTTAGAACATGAATAGACTGATTCCATTGTAGACAGAACAGTTGATAAGGTTAGACCATGAATAGACTGATTCCATTGTAGACAGAACAGTTAGAAAGGTTAGAACATGAATACACCGATTCCACTGTAGACAGAACAGTTAATAAGGTTAGAACATGAATAGACTGATTCCATTGTAGACAGAATAGTTAGTAATGTTAGTACATGAATAGACTGATTCCATTTGAGACTGTTGGACTCATCAGTGAGGCTGCCAGTAGAATCCCTGGTAGCACAACCGTTCTGTACAATTTCTGATGTTATTTCAGGCCATTTAAGGGACCAGTAGGTAATAATTAGGTTATAGTCTCTAAGAAAATTAGGCAGAGTTTGCATAAAGTTTATATTATTGGGAATATGTGTGACAATAACATGTAAATTTTAGAGTGTGTGTAGAGGGTGGGATAGACCTTGTCTCTTGGACACCATTTGTGATAGAGTATATGCTGGTGACAGTATATTCAGTTTTTTTGTTTTGTTTTGTTCATTTTTTGAGGACTACTCTAGTCAAGGCATAGATCTCTTTGAATAATAAGTTTAAGAGGATTTGTGTGTGGGGGGGGATGACTTCTAAAATTTCTTAAGTAACATGAAAGATGCTCAGCTATCCATAACCATAATATCACTCCTAGCATGCTTACATCTGAGTAGAATAGTTGCCTATGGGTCCGCTTTCTCCATGCCCTTAGAGTGAGCCACCCACAACAGCTTTTACATGCTAAACATAAAAATCTGTCTCACTATAGATCCCAACTCCTGGCTGAACTCAGTGCTTCTCCAAACATACTCCAAACCCACATGCAGGCTAAGCATGCTGAGCTTAGTGGTCCACCAAACATGCCCCAAGCCGATGCCCAGGTGAGACATGCTGAGCTCAGAGATCCACCAGCCATACCCCAAACCCACTCCCAGGCTAGGCATGCTGAGCTCAGTGCTCCACCAAACATACCCCAAGTGCACTCCCAGGCTAGGCATGCTGAGCTCAGTGCTCCACCAAACATACCCGAAGCCCACACCCAGGCTAGGCATGCTGAGCTCAGTGCTCCACCAAACATACCCCAAGCCCACACCCAGGCTAGGCATGCTGAGCTCAGTGCTCCACCAAACATACCCCAAGCCCACACCCAGGCTAGACATGCTAAGCTCAGTGCTCCACCAAACATACCCCAAGCCCACGCCCAGGCTAGGCATGCTGAGCTCAGTACTCCATCAAACATACCCAAAACCCACTCTCAGGCTAGGCATGTGAGCTCAGTGCACCACCAAACATACCCCAAGCCCTCACACAGGCTAGGGCATGCTGAGCTCAGTGCTGCACCAAACATGCCCCAAGCCAACTCCCAGGTGAGACATGCCGAGCTCAGTGGTCCATCAAACATGCCCCAAGCTCATGCCCAGGCTAGGCATGCCCATCTTTCCTACCTGTGGCACCAATTGCATGAGCCTCTATTTGTGCTCCTGCCACATGAGCCACAGTTGGCACTTTATCCCTTTATGTTGCCACTGCAACTCAAGGGTGGTGCTGATTTTATGTGATTGTAAAAAAGGTGGGTCTATATTAAAATAGCGAAACCTCACTTATGCAAATACCTAAATGCCGACACATAAATAGCGAACCACGAAAACACCAAACGCCCTGAAGCGCGAAATTCGAAATATCAAATTTTCATAGTTGGCCCTTATCTGGTATAGCTCCCTAAAGTAAATGTGCAATAGTTATGGACCTTAGGGTTAGGGTGCGGGTTTAGGTAAGTGCATACATAGTAATACATGCAACCTTTACTTTAGGGTTAGAAGTAGGGTTATGTCACGTGTATGTATAGTAATATAGTTGTGTAGCTGAATGCATACGTAAATTATACTTTTCCTGTAGTTGGGTGTTGCTTGCTTATAGTTAGATACATTTGTGTGTAGTGAATGTTTGATTAGTATATGGGATATATGGGTGAAGTGTAGATATGGGGAAGTGTGGATTATTTATTTTGTTTGGGTAGATATTACGTAGCGGGTGGGGGGGTTGGCCAACTATGGCAATTCGATATTTCAAATTTCACGCTTCAGGATATTTTGTGTTTTCGCGGTTCGCTATTTATGTGTCGGCATTTAGGTATTCGCGTAAGTGAGGTTTCGGAATTTTAATATAGACCTAAAAAAAGTAATGACAAAATGGAGATACTATGAGAAAAGAAGACGTGGACTGATAATAAAAAAACAGTTTGATTCTTGATTACCAGGAGGTTGGAAAGATGACAATGTCCTTTCCCTTTCTGTCTATTCCATTTCTCTCCATGCCATTCTATGGCATCTAAAAGATAAGACGTGTGGTTATCATTTACGATGCTATGTCCCATTTTTGATATCATTCCTAATGTCCCTGATCATAACTGCCTAAAGAAGGCTTCAGAATACTGAATGCTAAATCCACCAGAGATTACACCCTGCTTACTACAACTCATCTGTTGATGCTATGGCTAGCAGGAATCCATAACATTAGGTTGAAGTCACTACTAGCCTAAGAAGGGGTAATGTCCTTGAGTCCCTCATTCACCACTGCTACAGGGTCCTCACTGATCTGCTCCTAGGCCGCTCTTCGAGTTTATGTCAGTAGTGGGTTAGTCAGGATTAAACATCCTAATTCATATATACAGCCCATTTTCTGTATTACAGATAGCATGTGAAAAGAATAAAGGAGAGAAAATTGCATTTATTTCTTAAGGTCAGCACAATGGGAGAGTAGGAACTTAATGTCTCTCACTGCAAACACTGACAGTTGGATACTGGCACTCCCAGTAGAATAAACTGAAAGAAAAATTAGATCCGTTTTTTCAAGATCAGAACACACTGAATTGGGCATCCTGCAGTGACTGTGATAATTAATGATACCACTGACAGATTAGTCATGTAACATTATATGTGGCATGAATGAGTGGTGTAACACATTCAGCAGACAGATTTATTATTTTCCATGCATGCAATTCATTTTCTAAGTTACTGGTGGTCATGCAGTGAACCCATGCTACCCCCAGGCCCTGCATTCCTCAGACCTCTGAATTCCTTCACTAAGTGACTATATTATAGGGCGGCAATAGCATTCAGAAAAGATTATATACAACAGTGCACCACTCTAGATAAAGGTGGGGTTGGGAGAATAGTTACTATAAATGGGGTAGAAAATGTGTGGCCAAAAATGTAAATGCAAATACAAAAATAAATACAGTGTCACATCAATGCATGTCTGAATTACAATCCTAAAAGTACACACACAAATCAGTGTTCTTTAAAGTTTGTTTGATTTTTATCTCTGCAGCTGTTTTGTTGGGGACAGATGTATAAGGAATGTGTTACAGTATTAATAAATGAAGATGGAGGGGCTAGATATGTCATTCAGCTATGGTGACGAATAGGGTGAAATATATTGCTCCACTTCGTTTTCATTCCTTTTATTTGAATTATTACTGTGTGTATTTGTTGTTTTAACCTTGAAAGGACGTTTTGAAAACCAGGGATCTGTAACTTTACAGAAATGATGATGAGAAATTTTATAATAGTTGTGTCCAAATATAAAGATCAGGAAAATGTTTTTTTCCTTTCACTCTTTTTAATTAAGTAAGAAGCACCGTTTCAGTTGCCGCTTTTGAAGGCTGACTCAAGGGCAGTTCCGCACTCTTACAACTTTAGATTGTCCCTATATGCACAAGTCTAATTGTAGACAGTCGACCACAAGTTGTATCAGGTACTATAAATAAGAGCTTGATATTTTTTACCTTTTCATTTTATTTCATTCAAGGAAGATACATTGATAAAATATAAGCTACCTCATCATCCATAACATTTAAAGTATTTTTTTTTCTTCTGATGTTTTAATAGGTCACTGGAAAGAAATGTTCTGTCAAGCTGGTCCCTGGTACATAGCTTTATGTTCAGTGTACTCATACTACTGACGTACGTTAGAGAATGTACTACTGGAAAATGGACTGGCTTATACACAGTTTGTTTAATTTTCCTTCCTGGAGGGAATTGTTGGGCCAGAGGTATTAGTGATTCATGGGCTTGTCTTTTCCTTGATGTTCAGCTGCTCACAGTTGAACCCTCTGCTGTATTTCAGAATGAGACACTTAAATACAGAAACAATTCTCTGAATATGCTTTCTTTGAGTTGGTGCAACCTTGGCAAAAGTATATTCAGAGATCGGGGTGTGTGAGCAGAGATCCCACACAACAGAAAAAACGTATTTAATGTTCTACCAGTTATGATTATAATCCCTATTGAATGATCGGCAGAGATTCACTGAAATTCAAATAGATGGTTCTTGAGTTAGTATAACAGATCCAATTCCAAATGCAGCCTGTGAGGTTTTCACTACTGAATGTGGCACGAAGTCCACTTAAAGGGTAATGGGAGGAATAATTTTACTCAGTGATGAAGAAGTCAGTGAATGTCTTAGGGGGAATTCAGGATTCCAATATTACTGAATTTGGCCATAAGCAAGACAGGAAAGGAAGGAATGAAGGTAGTCTTTTAATACCACCCTCCCTTTTAGCATTATATAATCTACCATGTCTGATCCTGAACAGTTGAAAAACATAGCTCAAAGTCTTCCTGCAAGTGTTTTCTGGAACTCAATTGCGCAACCAGACCCTATCAGTGTTATGTCAGAAGCTTAAGCTAATGACTTTTGTGAATATATTTTCTTAGAGCTCAGAGCATTTGCAGAAGCTATTAGATTAACTCATTAACAGCTATGTGGTGTGTAAAGTCTCTAGTCGGCTCTAGCAGCCTATATACATCCATGCATTCTGCAGCACTTTCTGAAAAATCAACTTAAAAAGCACAAGATAAACGTGTAAATATTTTGTGAACGATAAAGGCTATTATACCTGCACAAATAGCAATGTTACCAGTAGGAAGTGTTCTTTGCAATGATAATAGTCACTGCATTCATATCCCTTCCATAAATAATGCAGATTGTTATAACACATACAAAGCCAGTATTACTTTTTTGTTAAACTTTCACAAGCAAATTGTCATTTGTTGGAAACTGTACAACCTTAGACATATATTGTTAGAACACTTAAGTTAACCAGACATAAGCATTCACACAACAGCAAGAAATTCCTCTCTGAGCACTCGTTTGAGATATTTACAGAAATGTATAAACATATGCTTGTATAATTAGAAATGAGTAACACTTAATGTCCCTCAAGATGTACAACTTGCAATGCAAATATCAAGGCAGTTGTTTCCATTTTTTTATTTTCAGTTTGTTTACCCGGTAGGGGAGCTGATCAATTGACCCTTTATAGCGGAGACGTGGATAAAATATTTATAGTAAGAAGACCGAGAAAGAAAAGCTACATATAATAAGATGAAAGAGAAAAGAATTGAACATTGATAAAATGCTGGAAAACACTGCAAGCATGCTAGGGTCTATGTACATTTGAATTAATATATACAGTTATATAAGAATGCAAGTTTTTGAATTCAGCACTGTTTTTTAACCTCGCTCATGAAAGCATGAGCATTTGGCTTCCTCAAAGCGGATATCGTGTAAACTGTTTTTGAATGTTTCTACTGTGTTCTATTGTGCAGGCCATGCACTTGACAAGGCTTTCTCTCCTATGGGGAGTTTGAATCTGGGTCTGTAAAGGGTAAGCATGTTGTCTTGGTTGTTTCTTAGTCCATAATGTTGCTCTGTCTGGTAGTTTCATTTTGAGAGGAGAACAGTATCCTGTTTTAAGAATTTTGAATATTAGTGTTACTAGGAGGGGAGTGGCTCTACCTGCTGTTTAGAGCCAGTGTATTGTCTTAAGTAATTCACAATGGTGTTTATTATCGTTTTTGGTCATCTAGGAGTACTTTGCATACTGTATCTTTAATTCCATGGATTATAGTTTTTGACAGTTATAGATGGAGTGCATGTTGAGTACTGGTAGGGCATATTCTAGTTTTGGAAATAGAATTTGGGATCTATTTTGAAATATATTTACTGGCAGTGTGGGGGGGTGTAAGTTGGAAATTCTGTAGCATAGTTTTAATTGTAAAAGAACTTGTAGGATCATAAGTGTATACTAGGCTAACGACCACTGGGGTCTTCATAAGCCAAGCCATGTATCCCAGATGTACCCGAGTTACTATGCCTTAGTGGTTATTTTAAAGGTTGTATGTTAGGACATGGTTTAATGGCTGCCTCTCTCTATCAGAGACAAACGTGTCAGACATGGCTGAACGTCTGATTTTCCATGCACTGGTCCAGGTTGTGCTTGAATAGGGTTAGGGAAGGGCTCTGCTTCACATGGATGGGAAGTCTATTCCAGAGTCTGGACTCTCTGAGATATATACCCATCCCTCCAACATGTCCTGTTTAAGTCACAATCAAAGTTTAAATCCTTAGACCTAGTAGTTCTGGTGCTGTTCATCTTGTGAATATGTAGAAGGTCCATCAGAATGGGATCCAAGGATGCCTTGTATGCCAGGCATAGATCACCCCTCAGCAGTCTGCAGGAAGCAGACCACAGAGACTGTGCTTTGAGACTCTCTGCATAGGGCATTGTGTTTATATTCAATTTAAATGTGAACCAATGGGCATTGTATGACTGTTATAAAAAAGGGAGTGATTTTAAGTGAGTTATTCTGATGAAGTTTCATGTTATGAGATGAAAGCGTTAAATCTGTGGATGCTGTAATAAACTACTTCTGCATTGTGGAAGTGAATTTCTTGTGATTTCCTTGTGGTGATGATGGCCCTTTATTGACCGAGTGGCTGCCAGTTGCTGTTTTGGTTCCTGGTTTACACCCTGTATTCTTTTTGTGAGGAACCTCTGTGGAAGTACCAGCAGTTGCATGTGCCTGGTCAGGTAGTACATACAAAAGGGGCTGTTATACTTGATCAATAGTCTGATAATGGCTGAGTACAATGGCACAATAACTTCCCTGGAACCTGATGCCATGCCCTTACTTAAAAGTTCACTGACATAGAATGATTTTCTTACAGCCTTAGTCATGTGTTAGTTGAAAGCCATGCTACTATCTTAAAGAGTCCCTAAATCCCTGGCTACTGTATCTACTTTTCTAGGGATATTTTATGAATGAGGTCATTTCCATGTGTGGTTGACCTCCCAAAAGGTACTGTTATGCGGTTTACTATTGTAATCTCGAAAGTCACAAAAAAGGTACTTAACAGCGAACTAATTAGCCGAAAGTACACATAACCTAACTGTCCTAATCTTGAAAATCAGCTGTTAATGCCAAAATGTCGGACACAACATTTTCAGCACTTAACAGCAATGCCATCCTTGCTGCTACTCCCTAACTAGCACACCTAACATCCAGTTTATACAGGGGGCAAGCCCCCCTGCACCCCCTAACTATATATTCCAACACCGAGATCCCACTACAGTGAGGAAAGGGATGTATTTCCCTAACCGCACTGTACCGTGATCCCTGGTACATCCCTTCAAGCATTCATATTTGCGAAACCACAGTCCATTTGCAAACATAATGTTCGCTCATTTAACCTGCACACATATGAAGTATTCGAACATCTGTAGTTCGAATACTTCATAGCCGTACAATGGCACACCGGCATTCTAATGGCAAACCCTGTTATGCATTTCTTGGCATTGAGTTTTAAACTATGGCTTTGGAACTAGTAATTTGTATTTGCTACACCTTCATGAAAGAAGTTAGTGTCTTGGAGGGATTCTATGTTTGCTTCTAGCTTGCATTAATTTGCAAACTATGTAAGCCAGATTGTGCAGAATACGATGTTAAGGCTTTAACAAATTGTGCAAATAATTTTAAAACAGAAAAGGTGGTAAGTGAGGTAAATGTGTGCCCTCAAAATACTTGGTCAAGTAGAGCAGCTAGTCAAAGAAAACAGGTTTATTTTGTTACTATGTATAGTGCATTTAGTACACAATTAGTCGACTTAGTAAAATTCTATTGGGGTTACTTAGTGAACCTCAAAGATTTTGCATATTCCATGTAAAGGGGGAGAAACATGAAGGATATGTTAGTACATGGCAGATTTGTACTCCCCCCACTGATAATATATCGGTTATATCTGGAAATACTGGACAAATAAGTACTATACCCTCAGGAAGTGGTTCCAGTTACAAATTTGTAGTAAAAAATTTCAGTAGAATGAATGGTAAAAAGTTTGTAGTTCAGCGTAGGTATGGGTGTAATACACAAGGAATAATATATGCTTTAAAATCCTCTTGTAATATATTTTATATAGGGGAGAGCAAAAGTGCATTTAAGATAAGGTTTCAGGAACATAGGAGTGAAATAAGAAAGGGCAAGATGTAAAGTCCTATTGCGGCACATTTTAAAACCTTTCATGGAGGTGAAGTTGGGGGGTTACAGGGTACTGTGTTAGGGAAGATTCATGTTGGCCAGTATAATAATGTAGATGTTAAGAATAAGCTTTTATATAAGAAAGCTTTTTATATATTAAAATATGGTACTTTGATTCCCCATGGTTTGAATAGAGAATGTAACTGGAGGTTTAAAATGGAGGGAGTGACTAATTGTTTAATTTAATTATTGCTTTTAAAAGTATTTAAAGTGCAGTTCTTTATGTACCGTTTTACTCCTTAAAGGCTGTTTAGCCAAAGCACTAGAGGTTTTTACTGCAATAAGTTACACTGGATATCTGGCTTAGTGCTTTTTTTTTGTAAGCCAAAGACCCTTGACTTCCAAAAAATAGATGCCAAAGAGGGGTATGGAGTTGAGGGGACTCCACTTGTGACCAGCCTCTTTGTGGAGGTGGTCTCTCCAATCCTAACTTCAAAGTAGCAATAAGACTCTGAGTATGCACCTGTTCTTATGAATCTGTGATAGTTTTTTATTTTTTGGGGGGGTAAATTGCTTGACACTTTCTGTATACAACATGACTATCTTCTATGTACAGATCAGACAGTGACATGATTAACTTATTTAGTTATTTCCTAGAGGCAACTAAGGTGTATCCACAACATGATTGACAAGTCCCACAGAGAGAAAATCCTGCTATTTTTGTCACCTCAACTGTCTACTCCACTGCCTTATCATCACAGTCACAGGGAACCATTTCACCAAAATAAAATACACATTTCTTGAATCTAATTCTCTGTCTACTCCATACAAGCCTCTAAAAAGTACTGGAAGTCTAATCAGACATAAGAATCATAAGCATTGCATAAGAACATACATTAGACATCCTTATGAAGTCCTAGACTTGAGGGGGCAGGCCACAGTCCTGAAAATAAGAGGACTCTGCATTTCTGTTTGCTGTGAGATTGTTTACAAAGGCAAGGCAAGGATCATCTTATTGTGGTGTTTATTTCTTAAAACAGTAAGCATCCCTTATTACATATTTATAAAAATGAAATCATTATAAATATATATTATAAAATTGTATGGTTGCAGCAGATGAAAATAATGGACTTCCTTGAGTACTATAATGGCTTTGGCATGCTTACTGTCACAGAAAGTTTGAAAAACACTGTTGTAGCAGCTGTTGCTGGCTTTCAACAGGCTTAATATTGACGCAAAGCCTTAACATGGCCATTTCCCAGTAGTGGTAAGCCTTTTTCATAGGTTCATAGTTAAGTACTAGATTAAACTACCCTTGTGGGCCATTTTAAGCCTAGCCAATTTCCCTTTCTGTGCTTAAATTAACATAACCCATTTGGTTGGAGAGTGGCCTTACCCACCCCATGGTCAATAATTATATATTGCCCCAGAGAGAATAACTGGGATCATACCATGGATAGTTTGAGGGGACCCATGCTTGGGAAAAAAGCATTTAGAAACTGCCTCTGCCCACTAGTAGTACAGTAGTCCTGGAGTACATTTTCATTTTCCCACCTGTAGATCCAAGTTCTTGAATATGGACAGCGATGAACTTGGCTTAATGTGGATGAGTAGTCTGTTCCAGAGCAGCAGTATCCTTTTTGAACTATTTCTGTCCCTCCAAACTATTCTGTTGATGATGCAGAACAGGTTTGGATCCATAGACAGAGTATTTCTGATGCCACTGGACTCACTGATGTACAATAAATTCATCAGTACTGTGCCATTTGATGCTTAGTATGGCAGACACAAGTCGCCTCTTATATTGTCCTACTGCTTTGATTTCCTACTAGCTAGCACCTTGATATTGGTGGCTCTACTGCTGGCAGAGCAGAATGCTAATGTGACACTTCGGGAGAGTGGCTAATGCCAATTTGCCATGCACTTTCTCACAAACAAGCAAATCTTTACTTATTCTGGCAAATGATTCAGAGAATCACTCAGCTGTGTAAATTACCACTGTTGTAGGAAAAAGTGAATGCCATCAAGAAACACTGGTCAAGCATTAACTACTGTGGAAGTTGTTACAGTATGGTTAAGCTCAGCAAAGATGTAAGGGTGGGGGATGTGTATGTGCATGTCTCTGTCTTTAGGGTCATGAATGAAGACTGATGAATGCATTTGTGTGTGTCTCTGTCTATCTGCCTTGGAAGTCACACCAATGGGGAGTTAGGTAGGGAATTGAACATCTTGTTAAATGTGTGTCAATGGGTGACTGTTTCCATGTGTCTGATCAACTACAAGGGGCTGGTGGTGGTTTGTGTGTGGGTGCATGTGGGAGTGTGCGTGTGTGTGTGTGCGTGTGTGCGTGTGTGTGTGTGTGTGTGTGTGTGTGTGTGTGTGTGTGTGTGTGTGTGTGTGTGTGTGTGTGTGTGTGTGTGTGTGTGTGTCTGTGTGTGTGTCTGTGTGTGTGTCTGTGTGTGTGTGTGTGTGTGTGTATAGCTGCTTTTGCCAAGATGATGCATGGGCCTCCAGGGAAAGCAGTACCACTGTCTAGTTCGAAAGTATTACTGTTGAAACAATTGTGATTCAGAGATATACTAATGACAAGATAATAATGTTTCTTATTGTTAGCATGGCTGTGTCCTCACTGCATTTTCTCACTGCTGCATAAATTGACCTACCTGTGGTAGACAGTTTGTACAAATGGCAAGGATCTTTATGAATGCTATGATTTTTATTCTTGTCTGTCTTATTTATTTACTTGCAGCTCCAAGGATTGCAGTTGTGGTCCACAAACATACAAACAAAATTCCTGATAACCATTAACGTATTGCATCTGTGATCCAGGATTAGAGAACACTGTCTGGAAGCATAATAAGAAGGGTCCATACAGAACACAGCACTGTGCATATTCCCAGCATGCATTTCCAAAATACAGGTAACAAGTGCACTTTTGTAACTAGTGGAAGGAATGTAGATTGCCGAGGGACCCCTCTGATCAATTGTTGATTGAGATTCTTGGCCCATAAACACTGCAGTTTCATCCATAGCAATCATGTTGGAGAGTTGGTATTTAGAATAGTCAATGCCATCAACAAAGGACTTGAATGCAAGTGCATGTTTAATAACATCAGTATCTTCCAGCTTAAACAGTGTTGTCGATCTTCTTAGAGACAGTTCATATCACTGAAGGAAGTCATCCAGCCAATGTTGTGATGCTTTGAATTCTTCTGGGGATATTTCTAACTGTGGTGCCATTGCAAGGGCAAATGCTTAAATATCAGCCCGGCACTCAATCAAAGCCTTTGCTCTCCTGTTAGCAATCCATTCACAGATGATATATTCCAGCTCAGGAAATAATGGTTGTCAGCCTAATCCACACTTGGACTTCTTAGCATTTCCCACGTCCACCTGTTGACTGAGGTTATCGTACTCTGCTCACCATTTTTGGACCATTTGAAGATCCAACGTCTTCTCTTTGCAGAAAGCCATCAGATTCTTTCCCCGGGAGTCCTCCATGATTCCTTTCTTGTACTCGATGGAATAGCTCTTTCTTTTTGCACTCATTTTGTCTGGGAGGGGGTTAATTGAAGACTTAGGAGGCAGGAGTGGTAAGAAAAATGGTGACAGTTAAGAAGACACAACTATACCCGTTCATTATCAAATGCTCACATTGTCTGTACTTTGACCAGTCAAAGTACACTTGCCACTGTTTATGGGCCAAGGATCTCAATGTCAACTGTGAGTGAGGATTAGGGTTATAGTAAGAATCGTGGTGGACTCCTGGGGAAAGAATCTTATGACTTTCTGCAAAGAGAAGAAGTTGGATGTCCGAATGGTCCAAAAATGGTGAGCAGAGTATGATAACCTCAGTCAACAGGTGTCAATAATATTATTATTTTATAATTCAACACATTTGTCATGCGTTGTTGACTATCTTAACTGGGGCTTATTTTTGGGGTAGGGCTTATATCATGACCACCTTGGAAAAGCATGCTAGGCCTTTCTCTGGTTAGGTCTTATTTATGGAGAAATACTGTGTGTGTAAATATATATATATATATATATATATATATATATATACATATATATATATATATATATATATATATATATATATATATATATATATATATATATATATATATATTTATATATATGTAAACATAGATATGACTCTTACACTTCATCATTTTACTTCATTGACAAGAAAAAAAAGCACTGCTTTATTTCATCAATACTACACTTCATCAAACCACATTTCATTGACAATTACATACTTACTAAATATACATCCAAAAGCCTTTTTTGCAGGGGGGGGTGGCAAGCTCTGCTGCACCCCCTAATATTTACTAACTCCATACTAACAGAACCATGGAGAAGACATAATGCTTCTTACACAGTGAATCACTGCTGTTGCACATTAACTTCTAGACATGGTGGTACAATGTAACAGAAGGAATTAACATGGTAAAAATACTCATCAGTACTAATTTGCATTGTAATTCCTATCCTCTAAAACCACACCAGCAGTAATTCTGTATACCATTATACACTGTTCAGTGAAATGAGCATTAATAAAATGTAGTGTCAGTGAGGTGAGTTTTAGATAAAATGAACCACCCTTTTTCTTCTGAGAATGAAATAAACAGAACCCAGATAAGGCAGGATGGTCCTGTCATACCAACACAGAGGATTGATAAGATGCAATTGATGATGTGGAATAATTGCTGAGGCTGGGATGTAGAGTTGCCAGCTGTCAGGAAATCAGTGTCTCTCTGTCAGGAAATCCAGTTATGGCGAATACTTGAAAGGTGCTTTGAATCATTCTGAGAGTTACACATTTCTGAAGTATGTTTCCTAAAATGTTTACTATTTCACTTAGATTTCTAATCTGTATTCAAATGCAGGGAAAAACAACTATTCTTGTGGCATGTGTGTGTGTGTGTGTGTGTGTGTGTGTGTGTGTGTGTGTGTGTGTGTGTGTGTGTGTGTGTGTGTGTGTGTGTGTGTGTCTATTGGGGGATTTAAGTGTTTGTAAGTGTATACAGGAGCAACAATCTGGCCATGATTTATTCCCCTTTGCAGCCCTCTCAGACATCAACACTGCACACAATAAGTGACCATTATTGTCAGTCTGGACAAGATGTGTGGGAAAGGAAGACATTACTGGTACAGTGACACAGTGAGTGCTGGCCATGTTACAGCTCATGTCTCTCTATATGGGAATGGAACACATATCATTGGTACAGTGACACCATGAGTGGTGGCCATGTCAGGGCGCATGTCCCCTGTGTGGGAAAGGATCACATCATTGGTACAGTGACACAGTGAGTGGTGGCCAATTCGCAGCTCATGTCTCCCTATGTGGGAAAGGAACATGTCATTGGTACAGTGACACAGTGAGTGGTGGCCATGTCACAGCTTATGTCTCCCTATGTGGGAAACAAACACATCATTGGTACAGTGACACAGTGAGTGGTGGCCATATCACAGCTCATGTTTCCCAATGTGGGAAAGGAACACATCATTGGTACAGTGACACAGTGAGTGGTGGCCATATCACAGCTCATGTCTCCCAATGTGGGAAAAGAAACCATCATTGGTACAGTGACACAGTGAGTGGTGGTCATGTTACAGCTCATGTCTCCCAATGTGGGAAAGGAACACATCATTGGTACAGTGACAAAGTGAGTGGTGGTCATGTCACAGCTCATGTCTCCCAATGTGGGAAAGGAACACATCATTGGTACAGTGACACAGTGAGTGGTGGTCATGTCACAGCTCATGTCTCCCAATGTGGGAAAGGAACACATCATTGGTACAGTGACACAGTGAGTGGTGGTCATGTCACAGCTCATGTCTCCCAATGTGGGAAAGGAACACATCATTAGTACAGTGACAGAGTGAGTGGTGGTCATGTCACAGTTCATGTCTCCCAGTGTGGGAAAGGAGCATATCATTGGTACAGTGACACAGTGGGTGGTGGCCACATCACAGCTCATGTCTCCCTGTCTTGAGCTCTTTAGTGTGGCTCCATCTCTGTGGAGTCTGTGTGTTCTCCTTATCTCGGTGTGAGTTTTGTTCAGGTGCTCTCTTTTTTTCCAACAACTGAAAGATATTCCATAGGTGAGTGGATATTTTTAAAATTTGTGTACAAAGCAGTGTGTGTGTGTGTGTTTCAAATGATACTGACATGTGCATACATACATCTCCTGAGTAGTGAAAAAAAATAAGGCACAAAATGCATCACAGATCATCTAGAACCTCAGAGCTTCTGGGGCCATCATTCCAGGCTATAGAAGTGGCTTCATAGTGTCCTTAAAAGTGGGTTCCACCCAGTCTAAAACTGACTTCACTCAGAGGTCAGCACAGAGATTGCTATAGTTTGTGTGAAGCTGGGGATACTGTGGTCATTATTTCTTAAATTTTCCTCAAAGTCAAACTTCGGAGGTGTGTACAGAAATTAACTAAAATGTGTGTGTTCACTGTGGACAGTGTAGTTATTATTTCATAACTTTCTTCAAAAATCACACCTCACATGTGAATACAATGTCACTCTAGCTTGTTTAGGGCCAGTGTACTATGTAGGAGCAACAAAGTAGAATAAATTACTATAAATGCAACTTTTTTTCACTTTCTTCACAATTTAATGGCTATATAGACAGATGGATATCTTCTGGGGGGTAGGGGGAAAGGAGGCATGCTGCACATGTATAGCTAACTACAATAGGTAGAAATTTGTTATTGTGCTTTCTTTATTTATTTTTTTATGTTCATCCTTGTTTGACTTTAGAGGGGTGCACAAATGGCATTTATCTTTTAGGGTTAGGGCTAAAGACACATGCTGTGTAGATATCTGATAGCAGCAGCTTGAAATATATGACTAGATTAATTTGTCTGTTCACTTTCACTCAGTTTAACACCATGTGGGTACACTAAAAATCATTTTTGGGAGGGGAGGAAGGCAGCTATCCCTGATATGATTTATGTACTCTCACAAGCATTGTATTCTCAGTTTATTACCATGAAACACTTTGCCTAGGGATCCATATCTGGTGCTTCTGGGTGTGGTTGCACTGAGGCTAGGGTTTTGGGTTTTGTTTTCATTATGCTTTGGGTCGTGAATTATTTGTCAGGAAATGGAAGGATGCAAAGCTGGCAACCCTACTAGGATGGGACATTTGTTTCCAGAGTTTTCTCTGCAACCCTGTATACTAGTCATAATTGTATCTTTAGATATACATCCTGTATACACCTGCTGATGTCACATGTGTGTGTTTGTCTCTTCATACCTTCAGATATGCATCCCATGTACATTTGCTGCTGTCACGTGTGTGTTTGTCTCTTCATACCTTCAGATATGCATCCCATGTACACTTGCTGCTGTCGCATGTGTATGTCTCTTCATACCGTCAGATATGCATCTCATATACACCTGCTGCTGTTGCATGTATGTGTTTGTCTCTTCATACCTTCAGATATGCATTCTGTGTACACCTGCTGCTGTCGCATGTGTGTGTTTGCTTCTTCATACCTTCAAATATGCATGCCAGGTTCACCTTGTGTTCTCTTTGCATGTATGCATTTGCCTCTGTATCGCATGCCCTGATGTGTGATGCAGCTAGTCATTCAGTTCATCCATTTTGAATACCATTTGCTGGCAGTACGATGCACTGTCATAGAACATCACCCATAAAATCTCCTTTTTGACCTCCTGTATCATATTCTACATGTATAGCTTGTACAGCCTAGCTGCTGCAGGCTAGCCATTTGTATTTCCCAGAACTATGATACACTGAGGTACATTATTAAGTTGTGCTTCCTATAGAAAAAAGGTTCTTTTATGCACTACTCATTCATATTTGCACTCCTAAACTTATAAGAATTTACAATATTAGGCAGGTTATTCTGTACAGCAGGAACTGCACATGGCATTTGATTATGCTGTGGTTTATATTTCCATTTCTTCTCGTTTTATCAAGTATCACCCATTCTGTTTACTTCTCAATCATTGTTTCCCTCATTTTGGAGAAGAAAATCTGAGCTGGATGGTCATTCCCTTGCGAGTGATGTCACTACTGACAGACCTGCAACTCTTTCTCTGAATCACACAACTGTTGGTTGATGGTCTGAACATCCCCTTTGGAAGTTACTCAGTATGAAGGGGAAATAAGAAAGCAGATGAGCTCCTGCATGCGCTACAGCTGGCACACTAAAGAGTTAGTAATGTCCCTGCCACTAGAATAATATATGGAGCTAGACAACATGCATGTTGTTTAGCTAATTCTGAATGTCTGCCAAAGAACCAAAACTGTTTGCTAAAATCAAAGTAAACAGCAAAAAGTTCATGCTACTAGAGTGAAGAATTAAAATCACGTCTGTGAAACTTTATTGCATACATTACAATCTGTCATTCAGAGTAAAGCGAAGATGTTTTATCTAGTTTTGACCTTCACACCTGAAAAGTTAATTGCGTAAAATACATTGATCATTCTTCACTCATGACAAAGATGATTCCTATCTTGTCATGGCCACGTGTGTGATGTAAACAAAGGCATTTCTATGAAGAAAATGTGATACTGATTTGTCTCTTCCTAAAGCACTTTAGGGTTTGAAATGTGTTTTAGAATATTAGCAGACACTTGAAGGGGTATAACAGATAATTTAACTTTTTCTCCCAGGGAGACATAGTGCGGCTGAAAGCTTTTCATGGTTGTGAGATGACAAATTGATTTTAAATGTTGCTCACCTGGAAAACATCTGCAAGTTTTAAAGAACTTTATCCCATATTCCAGCCATATGGCACTCAGCAAACGTGACCTATTGAATTTTGTGTTTTATCCCACTGAATGACAAATAATAATTTAGCTGAAATGTTAAAGAAAATAACGCATTAATTGGGTTTAACAAAATACAGTTTTGGAGTAGATTATGTTTTATATTACTCTTTCTTGTTTTACAACAGTATTTCTTTTAAAAAGAAGTGCATTTTGAAACCTTTTGCCTTTTTAAATCTTGTTTCTCATATATAATGTGCTTTTGTGCATTACAAACATTTTTTTTTCAGATTAACACAGTGCTTATAACTTGATCAGTATTTTTTTTATTTAAACTCATAACTTGGTTGTTAGTATTGATTATACAGTTTACAGAATATTACTATAATTCTGCCTCATAAACCAAAGCACTTAAATTAGGTAACTTCAGCCAGAACGATAAACTTCAGTTACCACAGCCACCTTTTATCTCAGACAGCAGTACATTTCCCACTGTTGTGTACATAGCAGCTGGAGCAGCACCAAAATACAGTAATACTCTTACAAATGTTGGTACATCACTAAATATCAGTAAATGTACAGAATTGCATTTCTTAAATGTTAACTTCTGTACACCCAATTTTCAGCCTGGCCATTTAATTCTCCACCATATTAGAAAATGCAGAGCAATATCTAGTTAAATCTGGTCTTGGACATTCATCTTTCTGTCTGATTGACTATTGTCTTGTTTGGAAATGAAAGTAGAACTACTGAGCAGATATTAAATAATACATTATCGTTTGGTCATACATGTATCCTGATGAAATTCAGCACCTGACATACATGTCTCTTCAAATCAAGTTGAACTTTCAAACATTGATATGCATTGGTGCTCTAGGTAGCAATAATACCCATTTGTTAACCATGTCCCTTTTCAGGAGTGACCTGGGAGCAATGTCTGGTGAAGTGACTTGCTGAAAATCACACAGTAGGCAAATGAAGGTTGAGGGAATCAAACCTTGTACCACTGCAACAACAACTCATAGCCTTAGCTCTCTGCACCAACTGCTAGAAAGAGTAGATTACAACACAGGGCCAGTGATGTATAAGGGAGTACATTGGATGCAAACAGGCTGCTGTGGGAGGACAGAAAAGGGTTGGTTGGTGAGATAGAGAACTAGTCACACAAAAATGTTGAACATCCGGATGAAATACTTGCCTTCTTATGACACTACAACAAAGCTAGAGAATCACATGGATGTGGCAGCTCTAGCAGGATATAGAAGATTTAGTTGTGGCCTCTGTTTGGAATATGGTATGTATTCAGGCTACTCAAAGATGAAGCATGGTGTAATGCAGACTTTACTTTGTGACCCTTATATGACAATGGATGTACCTCATTACATCCCCCTACAACTATGTCATAATGTTATCAGATGTGTGGCCAATTATTTGTAAATGCTTAAAACTGACTGGTGAAACCTCAGAAACACAGAAGCAGTAAGATTACACAAAGCCTGATTTAAGAAAAGAAAATGAATAGAAAATAGAGATGCCTTAAAAACAGAAATGATGCTTCAGTAAAGGTTCTTACCAACCCCATAATATTAAGAATTAACTACGGGACAAGGCTTGCATAAGACTATTTTGTTGCAGTTTGACAACTCTCAGAATAACTGTCAAATTATGTTAGTTCAAAGTTTTAAAAAAGTGATTAGTCAGTACTTTCACTTTCAAACTCGCCAAGCAATGTGTACGCAAGACATTGTCATGTGTAGTATTTCTTCCTTGATATAAAATGTAATACAAAATGTCACATTTCCTTTCACCCACCCCCTGCTATGTCATATGTTAACATAGAGAAGGTAGGTGTTTCAGAACAGTGATTATTGGCACAGAATAGCACTTTATCCTGATAAAATGTGTGGTCTTTGTAAGTACAAAATATTACTTTATGAATTATCAGTAAACACAGTGCTGACGATGTATGCAGTTAGTAAACAACTGTATTTTCTAAAACAAAATACCAAAAACCACACATTTACATTACAGAGGAATAATGGACCTTCAGTAGGCAGTCCATTATTTCTACATAATGCCTAGCCTGTTGTTCATTCATAAAGGTTTCTTAATATCAAGTGTGATGTGTTGTAATTGGCTAGTAAAATATGTTAGTGTGTGTTGTTGTGGATATCCTCTGCACATATTAGTGTACATGCATGTGTGTGGGCATTTCTTATTGAGATCCTCTGTACACGATAGTGTGCATACATGTGTGTGGGCATTTGCTATGGATATCCTCTGTACATGTTAGTGTGCATGCATGTGTGCAGGCATTTGTTGTGGATATCCTCTGTACATGTTAGTGTACATGAATGTGTGTGGGCATTTGTTATGGATATCCTCTATACATGTTAGTGTGCATGCATGTGTGTGCATTTCTTATGAATATCCTCTGTACATGTTAGTGTGTGTGCATGTGTGTGGGCATTTGTTATGGATATCCTCTGTACATGTTAGTGTGCATGCATGTGTGTGGGCATTCGTTGTGGATATCCTCTGTACATGTTAGTGTGCATGCATGTGTATGGGCATTTGTTATGGGTATCCTCTGTACATGTTATTGTGCATGCATGTGTGTGGGCATTTCTTATGAATATCCTCTGTACGTGTCAGAGTGCGTGCATGTGTGTGGGCATTTCTTATGGATAGCCTCTGTACATGTTAGTGTGCATGCATGTGTGTGGGCATTTCTTATGGATATCCTCTATGGAGGGAGTGCAACATTTGATTTTTGAAAGAAAAGTAGCTTATGATGGGTGGTGTCTGTTGCAATTCTGTATTATACTGTCATATTGCCGTGAAAATACAGAAACTGCCCTTCCTGTGCAGAATCTGCTTAGGAGGAAAACAGCTTAAATGCCATGGAAGCTTATTTTATAAGAGATTGTCATATCTGCTGTTCATAATTATTTCATTGCACAACTGTTTTGCATGTGAACATATGCACAGGCTATCGTAGCAGTCAGTTGATACTGCATCTTCTCAGCTACTCCTCGGCTGATGTGAGTAAAGCCCTGGAGTATATTATATTAAGAGTGTGGATAATCAGGTAGGTACACTGTGTTTGTGAAAATCTAATCTCCTCTTCCTCAGGTCTGCCTTCTACCAAGCATAACAGGACATGCTGAAGGTGTTACTGCTTATTGCTAGGAGTCTCAACAAGAAGCTGCACTCCCTGTAAGCATTCCTCACCTTGGAGAATTCCAATATGGGAGAGTGTTGCACCCCTCCCCCCCAAGTGTAACTGGTTAGATCAACTCACAAAGTGGTCTCCCCTGAAAGAAAAATAAAACTAGAACTGCCACCTTAACCCCAAAAAACAAAGAAAATACTATCTAGAAGTAAGAGAGAATGTGCACAACAGAGCAAAAGCAAAGCAGTGGACTAGCCAAGTCTTCAAAAGCAAATGTTGAGGCAAAAATATCCTCCCATG
Source organism: Protopterus annectens (assembly GCF_019279795.1). NCBI lineage: Eukaryota > Metazoa > Chordata > Ceratodontiformes > Protopteridae > Protopterus > Protopterus annectens. Next base: position 2,955,091 of record NC_056739.1, on the reverse strand, counting down.
CTAAGGATAACCATGAGACATTTTTCATTTATGTCCGCAGTATTAAGGGCAACACCCAATATTGTGCTGAGTTAGTTGTAGACAGCATCAGTGTTACCCATCTAGAAAAAATAGCAAATCTGCTGGTCAATGCACTCAGATTCCACCTCCCTGTCACCTCTAGTTACTCCCCAGAAATACCCTCCACCATTCCTCTACCAGTCACCACAAAAAGAGCTGGCCACTGCAGTCTCTTGAGCTAAAAAAACAGCTTTGATGGGCCCCTACAATATCCCAGGATGCCTCTTAAATAACTTGAAAATGGACCTATAAGGCCCACTAGGATCTTTATTTAACCACAGCCTCCAGATTGGCTTTGTGCATGTGGAGTGGAGGACACCAACAGTCATCCCTCTGCATAATGTGGGGTGGTCATCAACAGACCCATGGAATTACAGACCTATATGTTTGACTAGTCTAATATTCAAGGCCATGGAAAGAATGATCATGGACCTGATAAATGATGATATAGGAGCCTCCATACACTGGACCCAACTCAGTTTAGCTTTGTCAGGGGCAGGTCATGCCTGCTCAGTCTGATGGAGTTCCTTAAGAAAGTCACTAGGGCCATAGATGAGGGTAAAATAGTGCATACTGCCTAACTTGAGCTGACTAAGGCATTTGACACAACTCCCCACTTTGGTATTATAGATAAACTCACAAAAAGTGGGTAGAAATCCCTACATCACCAGATAGATAGCCAAATGGCTCACAGACAGGACAAGTTGTTAGTGGGAGAATCCAGATCCAGCAAGAGGACAGTTACTAGTGGTGTACCACAGAGCTTAGTGCTGAGACCTCTTCTATTTAGAATATACTGTCTTGAAGACAAGGCTAATGTAGAAGGCCTTTGGCTGACTACGTTTTTTGACAACTGCAAGTTGAGGACAATCACTGATTCCCCCACCGATGTAGATATCCTTCAGAAGGGTTTGACTCAAACAAATGATTGGTTCCAGAGCCATGTCCTAAAACTAAATGCAGAAAAATGGATATTTATACCCTTTTGGAAGCCAAATACCTTGCAAATGACAACATTAATAGCACAGCCCTAGGAGTAAGCTCAGAGGTGAGTGATCTATGTGCATAGATAGCTTGATGGTCTGAACATGGACCACCATGTGTCCACAGTAATAAGGAAGTCCTCCTGTGCAGAACAGCTTCTAAGTAAAGGTATGGCATCCAGATTCAAGAAAGTTCTAGTCCCATTTTTGTCAGCCCTCTTCAGACCAACAATCGAGTACAGTTCACCTTTTGGCATGTACTTTTTATCAAATTTCTTTTTATTGAATATTTTCACAAAATTTGCAGAAGAATAAACAAGACATATACATGTGGTTTAGTCAATGTTACAGAATGCATACTATATGCAAGTAATAATAGATATTGCACACGTTATTAATTAACATTCAAATTAGGTAGATCTACAATACCCTCAAAAGAAAAAGGAGGCTTAAGCCTTCCTGATTTTCAGTTGTACTATGAAATTATCAATGCAAGTCACATCATGCAGATTACAAATCATGACCCTATAGGTAATGAATGGTACCTATTATGGATTAAATTATTTTACCAGAACATTATAACATATAAAGTTAATCCAAAAACGATTCCCTTCTTAAAACAAGAAACTCTTAAGGCAATAAAAATTCACCCAGTCTTAATAAACAGCTGTGAAATTTTCAAGAAGCTACTGATATCAATAAATTTAAAAGACACAATTACTCTTCTGCAACCTTTTGGCATGTACTTGACTTGGCACTTGTAACAGCTGGAGTGGCCTCAGAAGTTCCTTACAAAAAAAAAAAAAATAGAGTGAAAACAATATGTCCTATGTGGATCAACTAAAAGTCCTATCCCTTTATTCTGTTGCCTGCTGACTATTAAGGGGTGATCTGTGCCTAACCTACAAGGCACTCACAAATCCAGCCCTGATGGAAGTGTTACAAGACATTGAATGAGGGCCACACAATCTAAGGATGTAAAACTGGTCTGTTACATGAAAAAAAAAACATGCTGGAGAGACCGATATGTGTCTATGTGTCTCAAAGATTGCCCCTTCTCTGGTACAGGTTCTCTGGTACAGGTTTCCTGTTCACAGATAACACAGCCCTTCCCTGACTGTCTTCAGACAAAGTTTGGATTAATCGATGAGGAATTGCAAACTCACTCCTGGGGTGGTGCCCATGTCCCTTATGGACGGTGTGGTCTGTAAAATACTCAGAGACAAGGCACAGACCTAAGTCATCATCTAGCCCTTAGAGATTGAATTGGGTAAATTCCGTTAATAATTGCTAGGCTTGTAAGTCCTCTTGAGACATTAGCCTAGTAATCTCCTATGAACCTAAGTCATCATGTGACTCTACTCAGTTCACATTATTTTGGTTTATTTGTTCTATTTTAACTGAGTAAGTTATTTTTTAAACAGACTACATTATGTATCCACTATCCAGTACAGCATAAATTAAGAGAGGCAGACAAACATAAAAAAGAAGGTGGTAACACCATAATATGAATATGGGACTACTAAATCAAGACTGTAGTAGATCTGGAAGCCTATAGTTCAGCAAATATGTTGTTTTTCAAGCATTTAGTAATCAGCATTTAAGCTGTTACAGACTGAATTGTCAACAAGCACAGTGCTGATAATGCATACAGCAGAGTTGCGGTCTATGATGTAAGACATTAATCAATGATTACCATAAACTCTGGAATGTAGTTTATGATTCTTATGTGGTACATTATTTACTGAACTAGCCTACTGTTTGTGTTATTGGTGTATGAGCGTTCCATAGTCTACCTTGTGAATGTTGCATTGTTGCAATGCTGTTGACTTAATATACATTTCAGACATGCCACATACAGAATGCCACCTGAGTCGAATGGTTCTTCGCAGTGTCATATAATGGTGACATAATGTTCTTATGACACTTTTCTCAATTCTGCATACTGCTATTCAGGAAAATTATTTTTTTCTAAAATGAGAAATTGATAAATTCTTCAATTTTCTTAGCAGAAAAATATAGTTCACTAAATGTCTTTCCTTTAAAGTTGATTTTAGTGCAAGGTAAATATTCATGGATATGCAGAGACCGAAACACCCAACCATTCCAGTATCCATATTTTGTTCCAGCACTGACAACACTTTATTTTTAAAACTGCTTGAAGCATGTGAGCTGTATAGCTGTTTTAGTTCCTAAGTTTTTGAAGTTGAATATTAGTGAAAAGTCAGTTTTATTTTATAAATACCACTGTGCTGACTTATTCTTCCAGGGATTTATTTCTTAATATAATGTGAAATAATCTACCATTTCTACGACGTTACTAGTTTTCTAGAAATAGAACTGCAGTCACACTATGTGATTTTAGTAAATGATAGCTGTTTTACTAGCAGAATTGAAAAACTTGTAAGAAAGTGTCTTTGTCAGGTTTTAATCTTAGGTTACATACTTGTGTTGTTCATGTGAGTGGATGTCTTCAGCAAACACCATTTATCCTCATTCCATTTCACTGCAGAATGATTTGAGTCAGTACATAATAACTGTGGGGGGGTTCTTGCTTTTCACTGGGTTATCAAAATACCTAATATGTGGCAGGGTAACTACTGCATGGAAACACTTAACAATAGGTGGCTCTGACAGTCTGAATGATGCTAATAAGGGTTGCTAACTCCCTTTTTAATTCATGTAGCTTACTTTTCTGTGCCTTGCTAGTGATAGGGTTGCCTGCCTTGTAATTTCATACTAAATCTGTTGAAGCAGGCTCCAGAAATGGGAGTGAGTACAGTAACTATCCTAATCTATTTAAAATTAGACACTTTTAGCTGAAGACTTGGACAACGCAGCAGCTTTTGGTTGTGGTGGTGGGGCTCTTACCACATATAACTACTGCATTCTTCTTTTATATGAGAATCCAGTGTATGCAGTTGAAACCAGCTGGCTGTATGCTCCAGGTTTCCTGACCATCTAACAAGACTGAGTATCTGCTAAACCAGGGTAGACTGCTTTTTCTTATACTGCTATGAAACTAACACAGTCTCTGAATGACATATAAGGACCATGCCACTCACCACCTAATTAAAGAGTACACCCCTATGTACATTCACTGCAGACTCCGCTTAATATGAAGCCTCACTAGCATTATCTTGTGACTGTCTCATGCATTTTCAAATTCCCACATTATTATGAATTCACAGATGTAAATAGAAGGTTGTTTCATGAATCCACTATAATGTGTATAAATGCAATATACTTACATTTCTACCACACCGACCTTTGTCTCTGAGTATGCCCTCTTTAACTAGCGTATTCATCCTTTTTCTAAAAAGATAGCCTTGCAGTATTATCTTGAAGTTAAAAATATTTTCTTCTTACTATGGATATAATATAGATTGGGAGGGTGGCCTAATGGTTAAGATGTTTGCCTTACAAACACAAAGTGCAGGGTTCAAGTCTCACAATGGATAATTGGCTAGGCTTAAAAGGCTTGCAAGGGCAGTTAGCCTAGTACTAACCTATGAAGCTATATTTATATATGAGAGAGATAGAGGAGCTAGATATACTCAAACAGCAGCCTTTTCTGGTATATCTCTCTCTCACACTCTCCCCTAAAAAAAAAGTTTTCTAGGAGCTTAAGTAAAAAGCTAGTTTCCAGCTCCTCACACACTTCTCAAGCACCCAATCCATTGGCCCCAAAGAAAGAAGCAAAAGGTTTATTTTCCACCCTAATTTGTAATTTCACAGTGGCTTGATTTTATTTGTTTACTATCCTATTCCCTCATATGCATCCAGCCAAGGAGGGGCTGTAGCAAAGCGAAATCTCTCATGTCTGTAAGGGGCGTTTCCTTTCAGTCCTCATTTGAAATACAAGTGAAGATTTCCCCATTCTCCATTAGGAAATTCACACCTCCAGTCTGCCTTCAAGTGAAATGTATCTATCACCATGCTGCATGAGAATATATATATATATATATATGGGTCTACCTGACAACACCAACGCACTACAACTCCGACAACGAAATCACCGACACCACATAACCGAAAGTTCACAAACACGAAACCTCACATGCATGACACACCACAATCCCAACAATCAACAAACAAAACAAATCCCCTGTCCAAAAAGCACACACACAACACAAGCACACCAAAATCCTTACAAACCCACACTAAACCTTACATACACAACTATCTATAACCTTAACCCAAACCCTAACTCTAAAGTCCATCACTATCGCACACTCACCTAACCTGTGCCCTAACCCTAACTCACTTAACCCGCCCCTAACCCTAAAGACTGTCACTATCGCACACTCACCTAACCCGCTCCCTAACCCTAACTCACTTAACACATGCCTATCCCTAGAGTCCGTCAATATCGCACACTTACCTTACACCCTAACGTCCGTCACTACCGCATACTTACACAGCCTTTTCACATGTTGTTGTTCTCAGCTTCGGGGTTTTCATCCATCGATCATCTAACTTTTCAATCTTCTGGTGTCGGTGTTCTCATCGTCGGCATTGTCAGGTAGACCCATATATATATATATATATATATATATATATATATATATATATATACATACACTTTTTTTAAATTAATTATATCTACCTCTTTCCCGCTACCGTTTTCACTTTCTTAAGCCTTTGCACTTTATACGAGTATAATTTCAAAAACCTGTCCAATGCATATCTCATCTTTTACTACTACTAATTATAACGAATCATGCTTTAAAGACCCTGCCCTTAAACCAATTAAATTTGTTACCCTATAATTCACAGCTTCCCAGCCAGTAAATGCAGCATCAGTGCATACGCTTAATATTTTAGAGCTCAGTTTTAAAATCTCCACTTTATACTGGTACACAGAACTGTCCTGCCAAGTAGCAGTAAAGAGATAAAATAGAAAAGACAGGACTTGTTTAAAAATGCTTTATTGCAAAACTCATCATGTTAGTAGACCACTGAGAACTGCATGGCTATGTTTTACTGGTATTACTCATTTCTCTGCATTACATTTTTTACAGTGCAAGCCTCTTACTTTAGATTAGGTATAAAGTTGTACTGTGCTGTCTTTCAGCAAACTGGAAGATATCAGCTGTCTTACGCCATGCATGAATTGTTTTACGCTTACAGAAAATTCACTCCTTTTTACTTGGAGTTTTAACATCTTTCAGAGATGTAAGCACTTACAGAATATTGAGACAGCTCCTGCGAGCATCCACACACTTACAACATATGCAGATGTCGGAATTTTTTTTTCCTGTGTTAGTTTAAAGCAGATCACTACAAAAGGAATACAACACAGCAATACAAAAAAAAAATCTTATCCAGTTACTGAACCATGAGAGATACTCTAATTCTAACAATTTTCTTAAAATTGTTCGCAATACGTAACAGCAACTTTTCTTGAAAGCAAAAGACGAGTGCATTCAGAGTATCCTTTTTGTGAAATATTGATTAGATTACAACCTGAAATTGGTTAAGAAATTAGCCTGCATTGAAAAGAAAATTTAATATTCTGGACATCACCATCAACTCCCTTTTATCTATTTTCTACATAGGGTCAGAAGAGCTATAGCTGGCTCATATAATGCCCGGTACCTGCCCCCTATTCTGGCAACCCACCCCCTGAGCTCTTCATTCGTAGCAATCCACTCATTACAGCAAATTTGCCTCAAAGGAAGTGATGAAGCATTGAAGTGTTTTTTCTGTGCAGGTATTCAGAAATATACAAAAACATGACGGATTACAGAAATACTCGTTTATTAAAACACACAGAGCTTTTAGGAACAACTCCCTTCTTAAGTGCTTAAAAAACATTCAATTAAATCCATTTAAATAACAAAAGAAACAAGTCACATGATAAAAGACCCCCAATGGACAAACACAAGTAATAAATACAATAAAACACACTCTTAAAGCATAGTACAGAAGTATTCTACTTTAAATTCATTTGTCTAACCCTTAAAGTGGGCTTAAGTGTAACCATTGTATTCATGCCTGGTAGAAAATCAGCTTTTAAGTATAAAATCCACTCATACTCCATTACTTCTAATTTGTTGTAATAATCACCTCCCCTATATTCCAAGATAGAATTTGCATTGCCCTAAATTTATAAGTATGACCTACATGTTTAGCAAGAGGATCTGTTAATACTTTACGTCTAATATCTAATCAGTGTTCCAAAATACAATCTCTTAACCTTTTGGTGGACTTTCCTACATAGACACAAAGAGACATGGAACATATAACTAGATATACCATATAAGTTGTATTACAAGTAGCAAACATGTCTGTTTGCTCATGCAGTGAATCTGCATACCTGCTGGACATCCCTATTTCATCTTGCTTTCTTCATCTTTCTCCCAAATCTTATTCACCAAAAAATTCTTCTGTTTTCCAATACATGTGCACAAACCACCATAATCTTTTCTCTTACACCTTTTCTACAATTTTAGCTATATACTTCAGCATCTGCTCTGATGTCATTTAGTCCATTGGTTCACAATGTGTATCCTACCGCTATCTAAGGCACTTCATCTCCAGCTTTCTCAACTGCTCTACCGTCACTGTCCAGGTTTCTGTACCATATAGAAGTGCTGGTTACACCACTGCTTAGTATGCATTACTCTTTAAATTCATTGGCATTCTTGTATCCCACACTACCCCTGATACCGTGTGCCAGTTGGCTGTATCCCTCTGACCTTTGAAATGCTGGGCCAGTTGACTATATCTCTCTGACCTCCAATACCCAGTGCCGGTTGGCTGTATCCCTCTGAACCCTGAAATTCTGTGCCAGTTGGCTGTATCTTCCGGATCCCTGATATTCTGTGCCAGTTGGCTGTATACTTCTGACCCATGAAACTCTGTGCCAGTTGGCTGTATACCTCTGACCCCCTGATATTCTGTGCCAGTTGGCTGTATTCCTCCTACACCTGATACTCTGTCAGTTGGCTGTATCCCTCAGAACCCTGATACTCTGTAGTTGGCTATATCTCTCTGACACCCAATACTCTGTGCCAGTTGGCTGTATTCCTCTGACCCCTGGTATTCTGGGCCAGTTGCGTGCATTCCTCTGAACCCTGGTATTCTGGGCCAGTTGGCTGTATCTCTCTGACCCCTGATACTCAGTAGTTGGCTATATCCCTCTGACCCTCGATACTCTGTGCCAGTTGGCTGTATCCTTCTGACCCCTGATACTCTGTGCCAGTTGGGTGTATCCCTGTGACCCTGATATTCTGTGCCAGTTGGCTGTATCACTCTGACCCCTTATACTCTGTGTCAGTTGGCTGTACCCCTCTGAACCCTGATACTCTGTAGTTGGCTATATCACTCTAACCCTTGATAATCTGTGCCAGTTGGCTGTATCCCTCTGACCCCTAATACTCTGTGTCAGTTGGCTGTATCCCTCTGATCACTGATATTCTGTGCCAGTTGGCTGTATCCCTCTGACTTCTGATACCCTGCAACAGTTGGCTGTATTCCTCCTAACTCTGATACTCTATGTCAGCTGGCTGTATCCCTCTGAACCCGAATACTCTGTGTTTGGCTATATCCTTCTGACCCTTGATTCTCTGTGCCAGTTGGCTGTATCCCTCTGAAGCCCTGATATTCTGTACCAGTTGGCTATATCCCTCTGAACCCTGATACTCTGTAGTTGGCTATATCCCTCTGACCCATAATGTTCTGTGCCAGTTGGCTGTATCCCTCTGACTCCTGATACCCTGTGCCAGTTGGCTGTATTCCTCCTAACCCTGATACTCTGTGTCAGTTGGCTGTATCCCTCTGAACCCTGATACTCTGTGTTTGGCTATATCCCTCTGACCCTTGATACTCTGTGTGAGTTGGCTGTATCCTTCTGACCCCTGGTACTCTGTGTCAGTTGGCTGCATTCCTCCAACCCCTGATACTCTGTGTCAGTTGGCTGTATCCCTCTGACCCTGGTACTCTGTGTCAGTTGGCTGTATCCCTCTGACCGCTGATATTCTGTGTCAGTTGGCTGTATCCCTCTGACCCCTGGTACTCTGTGCCAGTTGGCTGTATCCCTCTGAACCCTGGTACTCTGTGCCAGTTGGCTGTATCCTTCTGAGCCCTGATACTCTGTGTCAGTTGACTGTATCCCTCTGATGCTTGATACTCTGTGTCAGTTGGCTGTATCCCTCTGATGCCTGATATTCTGTGCCAGTTGGCTGTATCCCTCTGACCCCTGATACTCTGTGTCAGTTGGCTGTATCCCTCTGATCCCTGATACACTGTGCCATTTGGCTGTATCCTTCATACCCCTGATACTCGGTGCCAGTTGGCTGTATACTTCTGACCCCTGATACTCTGTGTCAGTATCCTTCTGACCCCTCATACTTTGTGACAGTTGGCTGTATCCTTCTGACCCCTCATACTTTGTGACAGTTGGCTGTATCCTTCTGACCCCTCATACTATGTGTCAGTTGGCTGTATGCGTCTGACCCCTGATACTCTTTGTCAGTTGGCTATATCCCTCTGACCCCTGATACCCTGTGTCAGTTGGCTGTATCCCTCTGACCCCTGGTACTCTGTGTCAGTTGGCTGAATCCCTCTGACCCCTGGTACTCTGTGTCAGTTGGCTGAATCCCTCTGACCCCTGATACTCTGTAGTTGGCTATAACCCTCTGACCCTTGATACTCTGTGCCTGTTGGCTGTATCCCTCTGACCCCTGATACTCTGTGTCAGTTGGCTGTATCCCTCTGACCCCTGATATTCTGTGCCAGTTGGCTGTATCCCTCTAACTCCTGATACCCTGTGCACATTGGCTGTATTCCTCCTACCCCTGATACTCTGTGTCAGTTGGCTGTATCCCTCTGAACCCTGATACTCTGTAGTTGGCTATATCACTACGAACCCTGATACTCTGTAGTTGGCTATATCCTCTGACCCTTGATACTCTTTGCCAGTTGGCTGTATCCTTCTGACCGCTGATACTCTTTCCCAGTTGGCTGTATCCCTCTGACCCTGATATTCTGTGCCAGTTGGCTGTATCACTCTGACCCCTTATACTCTGTGTCAGTTGGCTGTATCCCTCTGAACCCTGATACTCTGTAGTTGGCTATATCACTCTGACCCTTGATAATCTGTGCCAGTTGGCTGTATCCTTCTGACCCCTGATACTCTGTGTCAGTTGGCTGTATCCCTCTGAACACTGATATTCTGTGCCAGTTGGCTGTATCCCTCTGACTCCTGATACTCTGTGTCAGTTGGCTGTATCCCTCTGAACCCTGATACTCTGTGTTTGGCTATATCCCTCTGACCCTTGATACTCTGTGCCAGTTGGCTGTATCCTTCTGACCCCTGATACTCTGTGCCAGTTGGCTGTATCCCTCTGACCTCTGATATTCTGTGCCAGTTGGCTGTATCATCCTGACCCCTGACACTCTGTACAAAGCAGGGTAGCAAGTACGGTAGATGCACGGATAAACCAACCTTGATTGAGAGCAAAAAGAATCCAGCACCCTGAGTATAAGTAGCAAACAAAAAGTTTATTGTGAACCAAACCGGTTTCAGCAACTAGCTTTCTTCAGTGGCTGATTTTACAACATCACAATGAGTCATATATATATAGGAAATACAAACTAGGTGACCTGACATCACTTCCTGTATTCTCACAATATAGCCACAAAAAGTGAACAATGAATTAATGTTTGACAGTAAAAGTAAAATATTGGTTGTGTTTAAAAAAATTATATAATTTAAGTACAACCATCCATGAAAAAATATCCATGAAAAAATAATATGAAATACCTTATAAATGCTGGTAAATATAATAGCAAGCATTCAGAAGATTATAATAGACCAAAAAAATGGCCAAAAAATCTATAAACACGGAATCAATATTGGTATAATATAATAAATGACACTAAGTAAATCATTATAGTTTATCATTGAGACCTGGTGGGAATAAGCCACCTAATTTCACTATCCATTTGGTCTCTTTGTTATCCAATATTTTGTGCCATCCTGTTTTATACATTCTGTTGCCAACAAATCTGTCAATACAAACAAAGGAAAAATGGGCCGTTTTGTGTATAATGGAATGTTTAAATAATGCATTAGTTTGCCTGGCATTTCTGATGTCCTCCAAATGTTCAGAAATACGGATATGAAACTGTCTGGATGTTTGTCCAATATAGAATGCCCTGCATGTGCATGTAGCTAGATAGATCACCCAGTCCGTGCTGCAATTGGCAAAATGTTTAATATCATAAATCTTACCTGTGTTTTTGCTAGTGAATTCTTTGGTTGTAAAAACAAATTTGCAAAAGGCACAATGACCACAAGGGTGACAACCAATTATTGAATTTTGGAATCTTCCAAGGGAGTGATTTTTTTGAAATGCGAAAAATATGATCCCAGAGTTTTACCCTTCCTGCAAGAGAAGAGGCATCTATCATCTAACCAATTTGCTAGATGTTTGTTGTTAGTTAGTATGTTCCAGTGATGATTTATTATATCTTGTAATTGATAGGTGTTTCTGCCAAAAGTGGTAACTAATCTAGGTTTCGATCAAGTGATTGAGCAGCCTTAGGTTTGTAGCATAACAGGGAATCCTTAGACAGGTTGGCAGTCATGCCAACTGCAGAGTGAATGTCTGAAATGTGATAACCCCTCTGTGTAAATCTATTATAAAGATCATCCTGACAACATTTGAGATCATGATTCGATGAACAAATTCTCTTAATCCTGATGAACTGTGATTTGGGAATGTTCTTGATAATGTGTTTGGGATGTAAACTGGAAGCATGTAGTAGACTGTTGTATTGTGGATGTTTCCTGTGTAATGTAGTACATAGTGTATTGTCTTCTTCTCTGGAAAAATGTACATCCAAAAAATCCATTTCTTTTGTATCAAAATTAACTGTAAATTTAACACCCCATTTATTGCTGTTAAGATATTCAACAAATTCTTGGAGATACTCAATACCTCCTTTCCAAACCAGCCAGCAGTCATCAAGATATCGTCTCCAGATGTCCATGTCTGGCAGATATAGGTTGTGCAATTCGTTGTATATGATTTGATCTTCCACATATCCCATAAAGAGATCTGCATAAATGGGTGCTAAAGACGCACCCATTGCAGTACCCTGTATCTGCCAGTAGCAATTGCCTTTGAAATAGAACACGTTTTTGGTAAGGACGTGTTCCACCATGCAAATCAATAGGGTGTTAAATCCAGGACTATAAATGTCGATCCTTTGTAGCCAATATTCAAGAGTTGTTAACCCTGCCCAATGTGGTATACCGGTGTATAATGACATAACGTCTAAAGTGCACATCATCCAGTGCTCTTCGAGCTGGGATTCAGAAATAATCTGAAGAAACTGTGGTATCCTGTAATCTGGCCCTGATATACCGTAACAAAGGCTTAAGATATTGAGTCAGAAAGGCAGACAGAGGTTCCGTCAATGAACCAATACCTGACACTATGGGTCTCCCTGGAGGTGTAGAATATGATTTATGAATTTTGGGGAGTAAATACAGGTATTGTTTGGCTGGATCCTGAACAGTAAGATGAAATTTAGATTTAGTACTGATGATACCTTCATCAACTGCGAGTTGCAAAAAATCATCAATTTCTTTTTTGAAATTAGGCGTGGGGTCAATAGGCATCTGTAAATAGTGCTGAGTGTTGGACACTTGTCTTAATCCTTCAGCCCAGTAATAACTGGAGTTCATCAGCACAATGGCCCCACCCTTGTCCGCAGGAAGAATAGTTATATCAGTATTGTTTTTCAGGTTTGTAAGAGCCTGTTGTTCATTGATGTTTAGATTGTTTCTGATAGTATATCCAGTACCTAACTGCTGATGTAAATCCTCTATAACTGCATTCTGAAATATAGCTACATGTTTGTCAGTCGGAGGACTAAACTTGGATGGTAGAAATTTAAATTCAGTAGATCTTTGAGTAGAATCCTGCTCATCAAAAAAGATTTTAAGATTTAACTTTCTGAGAAATTCATAACATCAAATACAAAAGTACTTTCATCAACCAAAAAGCCAGGAATAAAACCAAGTCCTTTATTTAACAATTGTTCTTCCATTGGTGTTAATACATGATCAGAAATGTTGTGCACATTTAAAGTATTGGTATTCATTTGACTATTGACAAGAACAGTTCTTCCAATGTGTTTATGCTTGCGTCCTCCCCTGTGTCTATGCCTAAAGGGTGACCCATGTTTCATACTCTTTTGGGAGTGGGTGAGTCTGACAGTTGAATGGATTCGGTGTCCATGGTGGACGATTCATCCCCAGAGCTCCTGCTGGGTAATGTACCCCTCTTGGGAATGGATCTGGGCTGTTTTTTTTACGTGTATATGTGAAATTCTTTGTACCCTCTGCAAATCATACCCCTTTATGAAGCTCAAAGGGTTTACCCCTTGGAAGATTCCAAAATTCAAACCACCATTTTAGGGGATAAATTAATTGGTTGTCACCCTTGTGGTCATTGTGCCTTTTGCAAATTTGTTTTTACAACCAAAGAATTCACTAGCAAAAACACAGGTAAGATTTATGACATCAAACATTTTGCCAATTGCAGCACGGACTGGGTGATCTATCTAGCTACGTGCACATGCAGGGCATTCTATATTGGACAAACATCCAGACAGTTTTGTATCCGTATTTCTGAACATTTGGGGGACATCAGAAATGCCAGGCAAACTAATGCATTATTTAAACATTCCATTATACACAAAACGGCCCATTTTTCCTTTGTTTGTATTGACAGAATTGTTGGCAACAGAATGTATAAAACAGGATGGCACAAAATATTGGATAACAAAGAGACCAAATGGATAGTGAAATTAGGTGGCTTATTCCCACCAGGTCTCAATGATAAACTATAATGATTTACTTAGTGTCATTTATTATACTATACCAATATTGATTCGTGTTTATAGATTTTTTGGCCATTTTTTTGGTCTATTATAATCTTCTGAATGCTTGCTATTATATTTACCAGCATTTATAAGGTATTTCATATTATTTTTTCATGGATATTTTTTCATGGATGGTTGTACTTAAATTATATAATTTTTTTAAACACAACCAATATTTTACTTTTACTGTCAAACATTAATTCATTGTTCACTTTTTGTGGCTATATTGTGAGAATACAGGAAGTGATGTCAGGTCACCTAGTTTGTATTTCCTATATATATGACTCATTGTGATGTTGTAAAATCAGCCACTGAAGAAAGCTAGTTGCTGAAACCGGTTTGGTTCACAATAAACTTTTTGTTTGCTACTTATACTCAGGGTGCTGGATTCTTTTTGCTCTCAACCCTGACACTCTGTGTCAGTTGGCTGTATCCCTCTGAACCCTGTTACTCTGTAGTTGGGTATATCCCTCTGAACCTCAATACTCTGTGCCAGTTGGCTGTATCCTTCTGACCCCTGATACTCTGTGCCAGTTGGCTGTATCCCTCTGACCCCTGATATTCTGTGCCAGTTGGCTGTATCACTCTAACCCGTGATACTCTGTGTCAGTTGGCTGTATCCCTCTGAACCCTGATACTCTGTAGTTGGGTATATCTCTCTGAACCTCAATACTCTGTGCCAATTGGCTATTTCCTTCTGACCCCTGATGCTCTGTGCCAGTTGGCTGTATCCCTCTGACCCCTGATACTCTGTGTCAGTTGGCTGTATTCCTCTGATGCTTGATACTCTGTGTCAGTTGGCTGTATCCCTCTGACCCCTGATATTCTGTGCCAGTTGCTGTATCCCTGTGACCCCTGATACTCTGTGCCAGTTGGCTGTATCCCTCTGAACCCTGATACTCTGTGTCAGCTGGCTGTATCCCTCTGAACCCTGACACTCTCTATCAGTTGGCTGTATCCCTCTGATCCCTGATACACTGTGGCAGTTGGCTGTATCCTTCAGACCCCTGATACTCTGTGCCAGTTGGCTGTATCCTTCTGACCCCTGATACTCTGTGTCAGTATCTTTCTGACCCGTGTCAGTTGGCTGTATCCTTCTGACCCCTCGTACTCTGTGTCAGTTGGCTGTATCCCTCTGACCCCTGGTACTCTGTGTCAGTTGGCTGTATCCCTCTGACACCTGATACTCTGTGTCAGTTGGCTGTATCCTTCTGACCCCTCATACTATGTGTCAGTTGGCTGTATGCTTCTGAACCCTGATATCCTGTGTCAGTTGGCTGTATCCCTCTGAACCCTGATACTCTGTAGTTGGCTATATCCCTCTGACCCTGGATACTCTGTGCCAGTTGGCTGTATCCTTCTGACCCCTGATACTCTGTGTCAGTTGGCTGTATCCCTCTGACCCTGATATTCTGTGCCAGTTGGCTGTATCCCTCTGACTCCTGATACCCTGTGCAAGTTGGCTGTATTCCTCCTAACCCTGATACTCTGTGTCAGTTGGCTGTATCCCTCTGAACCCTGATACTCTGTGTTTGGCTATATCCCTCTGACCCTGGATACTCTGTGCCAGTTGGCTGTATCCTACAGACCCCTGATACTTTGTGCCAGTTGGATGCATCCTTCTGACCCCTGATACTCTTTGTCAGTATCCTTCTGACCCCTCATACTCTGTGTCAATTGGCTGTATCCTTCTGACCCCTCGTACTCTGTGTCAGTTGGCTATATCCCTCTGACCCCTGGTACTCTGTGCCAGTTGGCTGTATCCCTCTGACACCTGATACTCTGTGTCAGCTGGCTGTATTCCTCCTACCCCTGATACTGTTTGTCAGTTGGCTGTATCCTTCTGACCCCTCATACTATGTGTCAGTTGGCTGTATGCTTCTGACCCCTGATACTCTGTGTCAGTTGGCTGTATCCCTCTGACCCCTGATACTCTGTGTCAGTTGGCTGTATCCCTCTGACCCTCGTACTCTGTGTCAGTTGGTTGTATCCCTCTGACCCTGGTACTCTGTGCCAGTTGGCTGTATCCCTCTGACCCCTGGTACTCTGTGTCAGTTGGCTGTATCCCTCTGACCCCTGATACTCTGTGTCAGTTGGCTGTATCCTTCTGACCCCTGATACTCTGTGTCAGTTGGCTGTATCCCTCTGACCCCTGATACTCTGTGCCAGTTGGCTGTATCCTTCTGACCCCTGGTACTCTGTGCCAGTTGGCTGTATCCTTCTGACCCCTGATAGTCTGTAGTTGGCTGTATCCTTCTGACCCCTGATACTCTGTATCAGTTGGCTGTATTCCTCCAACCCCTGATACTCTGTGCCAGTTGGCTGTATCCCTCTGACCCCTGATACTCTGTGTCAGTTGGCTGTATCCCTCTGACCCCTGATACTCTGTGTCAGTTGGCTGTATCCCTCTGACCCCTGATACTCTGTGTCAGTTGGCTGTATCCCTCTGACCCCTGATACTCTGTGCAAGTTGGCTGTATCCTTTCGACCCTTCATACTCAGTGTCAGTTGGCTGTATCCCTCTGACCCCTGATACTCTGTGTCAGTTGGCTGTATCCCTCTGACCCCTGATACTCTGTGCCAGTTGGCTGTATCCCTCTGACCCCTGATACTCTGTGTCAGTTGGCTGTATCATTCTGACCCCTCATACTCTGTGTCAGCTGGCTGTATTCCTCCTACCCCTGATATTCTGTGTCTGTTGGCTGTATCACTATGACACCTGGTACTCTGTGTCAGTTGGCTGTTTCCCTCTGACTCTTATACTCTGTGTCAGTTGGCTGTATCCCTCTGACCCCTGATACTCTGTGTCAGTTGGCTGTATCCCTCTGACCCCTGGTACTCTGTGTCAGTTGGCTGTATCCCTCTGACCCCTGGTACTCTGTGTCAGTTGGCTGTATCCTTCTGACCCCTGATACTCTGTGTCAGTTGGCTGTATCCCTCTGATCCCTGATACTCTGTGCCAGTTGGCTGTATCCTTTTGACCCCTGGTACTCTGTGTCAGTTAGCTGCATTCCTCCAACCCCTGATACTCAGTGTCAGTTGGCTGTATTCCTCTGATGCCTGATACTCTGTGTCAGTTGGCTGTATCCCTCTGACCCCTGATACTCTGTGCCAGTTGGCTGTATCCTTCTGACCCCTGATACTCTGTGTCAGTTGGCTGTATCCCTCTGACCCCTGATACTCTATGTCAGTTGGCTGTATCCCTCTGACCCCTGATACTCTGTGTCAGTTGGCTGTATTCCCTCTGACCCCTGATACTCTGTGCCAGTTGGCTGTATCCCTCTGACCCCTGATACTCTGTGTCAGTTGGCTGTATCCCTCTGACCCCTGATACTCTGTGTCAGTTGGCTGTATCCCTCTGACCCCTGATACTCTGTGTCAGTTGGCTGTATCCCTGTGACCCCTGATACTCTGTGCCAGTTGGCTGTATCCCTCTGAACCCTGATACTCTGTGCCAGTTGGCTGTATCCTTCTGACCCCTGATACTCTGTGTCAGTTGGCTGTATCCCTCTGACCCCTGATACTCTATGTCAGTTGGCTGTATCCCTCTGACCCCTGATACTCTCTGTCTGTTGGCTGTATTCCTCTGACCCTCGTACTCTGTGTCAGTTGGCTATATCCCTCTGACCCCTGATACCCTGTGTCAGTTGGCTGTATCCCTCTGACCCCTGGTACTCTGTGTCAGTTGGCTGTATCCCTCTGACCCCTGATACTCTGTGTCAGTTGGCTGTATCCCTCTGACCCCTGGTACTCTGTGCCAGTTGGCTGTATCCTCTGACCCCTGCTACTCTGTGTCAGTTGGCTGTATCCCTCTGACCCCTGATACTCTGTGTCAGCTGGCTGTATCCCTCTGACCCCTGATACACTCTGTCTGTTGGCTGTATCCCTCTGACCCTGATACTCTGTGTCAGTTGGCTGTATCCCTCTGATGCCTGATATTCTGTGCCAGTTGGCTGTATCCCTCTGACCCCTGATACTCTGTGTCAGTTGGCTGTATTCCTCCTACCCCTGATACTCTGTGTCAGTTGGCTGTATCCTTCTGACCCCTGATACTCTGTGTCAGTTGGCTATATCCCTCTGAACCCTGGTACTCTGTGCCAGTTGGCTGTATCCTTCTGACCCCTGATACTCTGTGTCAGTTGGCTGTATCCCTCTGATGCCTGATATTCTGTGCCAGTTGGCTGTATCCCTCTGACCCCTGATACTCTGTGTCAGTTGGCTGTATCCCTCTGACACCTGATACTCTGGGCAAGTTGGCTGTATCCTTTTGACCCTTGATACTCTGTCAGTTGGCTGTATCCCTGTGCCCCCTGATACTCTGTGCCAGTTGGCTGTATCCCTCTGACCCCTGATACTCTGTGTCAGCTGGCTGTATCCCTCGGACCCCTGATACTCTCTGTCAGTTGGCTTTATCCCTCTGACCCCTGATACTCTATGTCAGTTGGCTGTATCCCTCTGATCCCTGATACTCTGTGCCAGTTGGCTGTATCCCTCTGACCCCTGATACTCTCTGTCAGTTGGCTTTATCCCTCTGACCCCTGATACTCTATGTCAGTTGGCTGTATCCCTCTGACCCCTGATACTCTGTGTCAGTTGGCTGTATCCCTCTGATCCCTGATACTCTGTGCCAGTTGGCTGTATCCTTCTGACCCCTGATACTCTGTGCCAGTTGGCTGTATCCCTCTGACCCCTGATACTCTGTGTCAGTTGGCTGTATCCCTCTGACCCCTGATACTCTGTGTCAGTTGGCTGTATCCTTCTGACCCCTGATACTCTGTGTCAGTTGGCTGTATCCCTCTGACACCTGATACTCTGTGCAAGTGGGCTGTATCCTTTTGACCCTTGATACTCTGTCAGTTGGCTGTATCCCTGTGCCCCCTGATACTCTGTGCCAGTTGGCTGTATCCCTCTGACCCCTGATACTCTGTGTCAGTTGGCTGTATCCCTCTGACCCTGGTACTCTGTGCCAGTTGGCTGTATCCTTCTGACCCCTCGTACTCTGTGTCAGCTGGCTGTAATCCTCCCACCCCTAATACTCTGTGTCAGTTGGCTGTATGCTTCTGACCCCTGATACTCAGTGTCAGTTGGCTATATCATTCTGACCCCTGATACTCTGTGTCAGTTGGCTGTATCCCTCTGACCCCTGATATTCTGTGCCAGTTGGCTGTATCCCTCTGACCCCTGATACTCTGTGTCAGTTGGCTGTATCCCTCTGACCCCTGATACTCTGTGTCAGTTGGCTGTATCCCTCTGACCCCTGGTACTCTGTGTCAGTTGGCTGTATCCCTCTGACTCTGGTACTCTGTGTCAGTTGGCTGTATCCCTCTGACCCCTGATACTCTGTGTCAGTTGGCTGTATCCCTCTGACCGCTGATATTCTGTGTCAGTTGGCTGTATCCTTCTGAACCCTGGTACTCTGTGCCAGTTGGCTGTATCCTTCTGACCCCTGATACTCTGTGTCAGTTGGCTGTATCCCTCTGACCCCTGATACTCTGTGTCAGTTGGCTGTATCCCTCTGACCCTGATACTCTGTGTCAGTTGGCTGTATCCCTCTGACCCCTGGTACTCTGTGCCAGTTGGCTGTATCCCTCTGACCCCTGATACTCTGTGCCAGTTGGCTGTATCCCTCTGACCCCTGATATTTTCTGTCTGTTGGCTGTATCCCTCTGACCCTGATACTCGGTGCCAGTTGGCTGTATACTTCTGACCCCTGATACTCTGTGTCAGCTGGCTGTAATCCTCCCACCCCTGATACTCTGTGTCACTTGGCTGTATCCCTCTAACCAGTGATATTCTGTGCCAGTTGGCTGTATCCCTCTGACCCCTGATACTCTGTGTCAGTTGGCTGTATCCCTCTGACCATGATACTCTGTCAGTTGGCTGTATCCCTCTGGAACCTGATACTCTGTGTCAGTTGGCTGTATCCCTCTGATCCCTGATACTCAGTGTCAGTTGGCTGTATCCCTCTGACCCCAATACTCTGTGTCAGTTGGCTGTATCCCCTCTGATCCCTGATACCCTGTGCCAGTTGGCTGTATCCTCTGACCCTGATACTCTGTGTCAGTTGGCTGTATCCCTCTGACCCTGGTACTCTGTGTCAGCTGGCTGTATCCCTCTGACCCCTCATACTCTGTGTCTTTTGGGTGTATCCCTCTGACCCCTGGTACTCTGTGTCAGTTGGCTGTATCCCTCTTACCCCTGATATTCTGTGTCAGTTGGCTGTATCCCTCTGACCCCTGATACTCTGTGTTAGTTGGCTGTATATCTCTGAAACCTGGTACTCTGTGTCAGTTGGCTATATCCCTGTGACCCTTAGTACTCTGTTTCAGTTGATTGTAAACCTCTGACCCCTGGTAATCTGTGTCTGTTGGCTTTATCCCTCTGACCCTGGTACTCTGTGTCAGTTGGCTTTATCACTCTGACCTTTGTTACTCTGTGCCATTTAGCTGTATCACTCTGACCCATGCTACTCTATGCCAGGTGGCTGTATCCCTCTGACCCTTGGTACTCTGTGTCAGTTTGCTGTGTCCCTCTGACCCCTGATACTCTATGTCATGTGGTTATTTCCCTCTGACCCCTGGTGCCTTGTGTCAGTTGGCTGTATCCCTCTGACCCCTGGTACTCTGTGTCAGTTGGCTGTATCCCTCTGACCCCTAATACTCTGTGTCAGTTGGCTGTATCCCTCTGACCCCTGGTACTCAGTGTCAGTTGGCTGTATATTTGTGAAACCTGGTTCTCTGTGTCAGTTGGCTCTATCCATCAGACCCACGGTACTCTGTCTCAGTTGATTGTAAACCTCTGACCCCTGGTAATCTGTGTATGTTGGCTTTATCCCTTTGACCCTGGTACTCTGTGTCAGTTGGCTTTATCCCTCTGACCCTGGTACTCTGTGTCAGTTGGCTGTATCCCTCTGACCCCTGGTACTCTGTGCCAGTTGGCTGTATCACTCTGATCCCTGTTACTCTGTGCCAGTTGGCTGTATCCCTCTGACACCTGGTACTCTGTGCCAGTTTGCTATATCCCTCTGACCCTGGTACTATGTGCCAGTTGGCTGTATCCCTTTGACCCCTGATACTCTGTGCCAGTTAGCTGTATCCCTCTGACCCCTGGTACTCTATGCCAGTTGGCTGTATCCCTCTGACCCCTGGTACTCTGTGTCAGTTGGCTGTATCCCTCTGACCCTGGTACTCTGTGTCAGTTGGCTGTATCCCTCTGACCCCTGGTACTCTGTGTCAGTTGGCTGTATCCCTCTGACCCTGGTACTCTGTGTCAGTTGGCTGTATCCTTCTGAACTCTGGTACTCTGTGTCAGTTGGCTGTATCCTTCTGACCCCTCATACTATGTGTCAGTTGGCTGTATGCTTCTGCACCCTGATACTCTGTGTCAGTTGGCTGTATCCTTCTGACCCCTGGTACTCTGTGTCTGTTGGCTGTATCCCTCTGACCCTCGTACTCTGTGTCAGTTGGTTGTATCCCTCTGTCCCCTGGTACTCTGTGCCAGTTGGCTGTATCCCCCTGATCCCTGTTACTCTGTGCCAGTTGGCTGTATCCCTCTGACCCCTGGTACTCTGTGCCAGTTGGCTGTATCCCTCTGACCCCTGGTACTTTGTGTCAGTTGGCTGTATTCCTCTGAACCCTGGTACTGTGTGTCAGTTGGCTGTATCCCTCTGACCCCTGGTACTCTGTGTCTGTTGGCTGTATCCCTCTGATACCTGGTACTCTGTGTCAGTTGGCTGTATCCCTCTGACCCCTGGTACTCTGTGTCAGTTGGCTGTATCCATCTGACCCCTGATACTCTGTGTCAGTTGGCTGTATTCCTCTGACCCTCGTACTCTGTGTCAGTTGGTTGTATCCCTCTGACCCCTGGTACACTGTGCCAGTTCGCTGTATCCATCTGAACCCTGGTACTCTGTGTCAGTTGGCTGTATCCCTCTGACCCCTGATACTCTGTGCAAGTTGGCTGTATCCTTCTGACCCCTGATACTCTCTGTCAGTTGGCTGTATCCCTCTGACCCCTGATACTCTGTGTCAGTTGGCTGTATCCCTCTGACCCCTGATACTCTATGTCAGTTGGCTGTATCCCTCTGACCCCTGATACTCTGTGTCAGTTGGCTGTATCCCTCTGATCCCTGATACACTGTGCCAGTTGGCTGTATCCTACAGACCCCTGATACTCTGTGCCAGTTGGCTGTATCCTTCTGACCCCTGATACTCTGTGTCAGTATCCTTCTGACCCCTCATACTCTGTGTCAGTTGGCTGTATCCTTCTGACCCCTCATACTCTGTGTCAGTTGGCTGTATCCCTCTGACCCCTGGTACTCTGTGTCAGTTGGCTGTATCCCTCTGACCCCTGGTACACTGTGCCAGTTGGCTGAATCCCTCTGATTCCTGATACTATGTGTCAGTTGGCTATCTCTCTATGACCCCTGATACCCTGTGTCAGTTGGCTGTATCCCTCTGACCCCTGGTACTCTGTGTCAGTTGGCTGTATCCCTCTGACCCCTGGTACTCTGTGTCAGTTGGCTGTATCCCTCTGACCCCTGGTACTCTGTGTCAGTTGGCTGTATCCATCTGATCCCTGGTACCCTGTGTCAGTTGGCTGTATCCCTCTGACCCCTGGTACTCTGTGTCAGTTGGCTGTATCCCTCTGACCCTGGTACTCTGTCAGTTGGCTGTATCCCTCTGACCCCATGTACTCTGTGTCAGCTGGCTGTTACTCTTTGCCAGTTGGCTATATCCCTCTAACCCCTGGTACTCTGTGTCAGTTGGCTGTATCCCTCTGATCCCTGGTACTCTGTGCCAGTTGGCTGTATCCCTCTGACCCCTGGTACTCTGTGCCAGTTGGCTGTATCCCTCTGACCCCTGGTACTCTGTGTCAGTTGGCTGTATCCCTCTGAACCCTGGTACTGTGTGTCAGTTGGCTGTATCCCTCTGACCCCTGGTATCCTGTGTCAGTTGACTGTATCCATCTGATCCATGGTACCCTGTGGCAATTGGCTGTATCCCATTGACCCCTGGTACTCTGTGTCCATTGGATGTATCCATCTGACCCCTGATACTCTGTGTCAGTTGGCTGCATTCCTCCTATCCCTGATAATCTGTGTCAGTTAGCTCTATCCCTCTGACCCCTGGTAGTCTGTGTCAGTTGCCTGTATCCCTCTGATCCCTGGTACTCTGTGTCAGTTGCCTGTATCCCTCTGACCCCTGATATTCTGTGTCATTTGGCTGTATCCTTCAGACTCCTGATACTCTGTGTCAGTTTGCTGTATCCCACGGAAGCTTGATACTCTGTGACAGTTGGCTGTATCCCTCTTACCCCTGATATTCTGTTCCAGTTGGCTGTATTCCTCTGACCCTTGATAGTTTGTGTCAGTTGGCTTTATCCCTGTGATCCCTGATACACTGTGCCAGTTGGCTGTATCCTTCAGACACCTGGTACTCTGTGCCAGTTGTCTGTGTCCTTCTGACTCCTGATACACTGTGTCAGTATCCCTCTGACCCCTCATACTCTCTGTCAGTTGGCTGTATCCTTCTGACCCCTCATACTATGTGTCATTTGGCTGTATGCTTCTGACCCCTGATACTCTGTGTTGGTTGGCAGTATCCCTCTGACCCCTGGTACTCTGTGTCAGTTGGCTGTATCCCTCTGAACCCTGGTAATCTGTGTCAGTTGGCTGAATCCCTCTGACCCCTGATACTCTGTGTTAGTTGGCTGTATATCTCTGAAACCTGGTACTCTGTGTCAGTTGGCTTTATCACTCTGACCTTTGTTACTCTGTGCCATTTAGCTGTATCACTCTGACCCATGCTACTCTATGCCAGGTGGCTGTATCCCTCTGACCCTTGGTACTCTGTGTCAGTTTGCTGTGTCCCTCTGACCCCTGATACTCTATGTCATGTGGTTATTTCCCTCTGACCCCTGGTGCCTTGTGTCAGTTGGCTGTATCCCTCTGACCCCTGGTACTCTGTGTCAGTTGGCTGTATCCCTCTGACCCCTGGTACTCTGTGTCAGTTGGCTGTATCCCTCTGACCCCTGGTACTGTGTGTCAATTGGCAGTATCCCTCTGACCCTTGGTACCCTGTGTCACTTGGCTGTATCCTTCTGACCCCTGGTGCCTTGTGTCAGTTGGCTGTATCTCTTTGACCCTTGGCACTCTGTGTCAGTTGGCTGTATCCCTCTGACTTCTGGTAATCTGTGTCAGTTGTCTGTATCCCTCTGACCCATGTTACTCTTTGTCAGTTTGCTGTATCCCTTTGACCCCTGGTACTCTGTGTCCATTGGCTGTATCCGTCTGACCCCTGGTACTCTGTTCAGTTGACTGTATCACTCTGACCCCTGGTACTCTGTGTCAGTTGGCTATATCCCTCTGACCCCAGTACCCTGTGTCAGTTGGCTGTATACCTCTGATCCCTTGTACCCTGTGTCATTTGGCTGTATCCCACTGACCATTGGTACCCTGTGTCAGTTGGCTGTATCCCTCTATCCCCTGGTACCATGTGTCAGTTGGCTCTATCTATCTGACCCCTGCTACCCTGTGTCACTTGGCTGTATCCCTTTGACCCCTGGTACCCTGTCAGTTGGCTGTATCCCATTGACCCCTGGTACTTTCTTTCCATTGGCTGTATCTCTCTGACCCCTGGTACTCTGTGCCAGTTGGCTGCACCCTTCTAACCCCTGGTACTTTGTGCCATTTGGCTGTATCCCTCTGAACCCTGGTACTTTGTGTCAGTTGACTGTATCCCTCTGACCCCTGGTACTCTGTGTCATTTGGTTGTATCCTTCTGACCCCTGGTACTCTGTGCCAGTTGGCTGTATCGTTTTGACCCCTTGTACTCTGTGCAAGTTGGCTGTATCCCTCTGACCCATGGTACTCTGTGTCAGTTAGCTGTATCCCTCTGACCCCTGGTACCCTGTGTCAGTTGGCTGTATACTTCTGATCCCTTGTACCCTGTGTCATTTAGCTGTATCCCACTGACCGTTGGTACCCTGTGTCAGTTGGCTGTATCCCTCTATCCCCGGGTACCATGTGTCAGTTGGCTCTATCTATCTGACCCCTGGTACCCTGTGTCACTTGGCTGTATCCCTTTGACCTCTGGTACCCTGTGTCAGTTGGCTGTATCCCATTGACCCCTGGTACTTTCTTTCCATTGGCTGTATCCCTCTGACCCCTGGTACTCTATGCCAGTTGGCTGTATCCCTCTGACCCCTGGTACTCTGTGTCAGTTTGCTGTATCCCTCTGACCCCTGGTACTCTGTGTCAGTTGGTTATTTCCCTCTGACCCCCTGGTGCCTTGTGTCAGTTAGGCTGTATCCCTCTGACCCCTGGTACTCTGTGTCAGTTGGCTGTATCCTTCTGAACTCTGGTACTCTGTGTCAGTTGGCTCTATCCCTCTGAACCCTGGTACTGTGAGTCAATTGGCAGTATCCCTCTGACCCCTGGTGCCATGAGTCAATTGGCTATATCCTTCTGACCCCTGGTGACTTGTGTCAGTTGGCTGTATCTCTTTGACCCTTGGTACTCTGTGTCAGTCGGCTATATCCCTCTATCCCCTGGTACCCTGCATTGGTTGGCTGTATCCCTCTGATCCCTGGTACTCTGTGCCAGTTTGCTGCATCCCTTGGACCCCTGGTACTTTGTGCCAGTTGGCTGTATCCCTCTGACCCCTGGTACTTTGTGTCAGTTGACTGTATTCCTCTGAACCCTGGTACTGTGTGTCAGTTGGCTGTATCCCTCTGACCCCTGGTATCCTGTGTCAGTTGACTGTATCCATCTGATCCATGGTACCCTGTGTCAATTGGCTGTATCCCATTGACCCCTGGTACTCTGTGTCCATTGGCTGTATCCATCTGACCCCTGATACTCTGTGTCAGTTGGCTGCATTCCTCCTATCCCTGATAATCTGTGTCAGTTAGCTCTATCCCTCTGACCCCTGGTAGTCTGTGTCAGTTGCCTGTATCCCTCTGATCCCTGGTACTCTGTGTCATTTGGCTGTATCCCGCTGACCGTTGGTACCCTGTGTCAGTTAGCTGTATCCCTCTATCCCCGGGTACCATGTGTCAGTTGGCTCTATCTATCTGACCCCTGGTACCCTGTGTCACTTGGCTGTATCCCTTTGACCTCTGGTACCCTGTGTCAGTTGGCTGTATCCCATTGACCCCTGGTACTTTCTTTCCATTGGCTGTATCCCTCTGACCCCTGGTACTCTGTGCCAGTTAGCTGTATCTTTCTGATGCCTGGTACTCTGTGTCAGTTCATAGGTTCATAGGTTCATACTAGGCTATCTGCCCTAGGGCATTTATAAGCCTAGCCAGAATGTGTTTGGCTTTCGCCACCCATTTTAAATTAATTTTGCTATGCCCTTTTTCGAGGTTAGTATACTGTGCCTCTGTCTAACAGTGACACAGAAGTGATACCCGGGTTAAACCTATGATCTCCCATCCACTCATCAAGATTCCTCTAGAAGAGAATCAATGAGGGAGTCTGCCTAACCTGGACTGGGATTTTATTCCAGAGTGAAGGGAGCCTCTTGGTTATTAATCTGTCCCTCCAGCATGTCCTATTTATTTCAGTGCTGAGGTTCAAGTCTCGAGCGCGTAGCTCGATGGGATTTGGATTTTCTGAGGTGCAGCATGTCTATTAATTCCGGGTTGGACATGGCTTTATACGTCAGGCACAGATTGCCCCTGAACAGGCGGTATGCCACTGAGTAGAGCTGGAGTTTCTTTAACCAGGCAGCATATGGCATCTGTTTGAGCCCTTTGATCCTCTTGGTGAGGTACTTTTGGGGTCTTTCCAGTTGCTGCAGGTGTCTGGTAAGGTACATCCCAAAAGGGGCATTGTACTCAATTATGGGCCTGATGAGGGATGAGTAAAGAGGCACGATGACTTCCCCTGATCTAGATGTGAATCCCTTCATGATTAGGTGGGCTTTATAAAATGTTTTTCTAACCACTTTGGCCACGTGGTTGTTAAATGAGAGACTGCTATCAACTTGTGTCCCCAGGTCCCTAATTACTTCTTCTGTACTTAATGGATTACCACCTATGTGGTAATTTGTGGACACTTTGTTTTTGCCAAAGGCGATGACTATACACTTTTTGGCGTTTAGCTTGAGGCCATGGCTCTGGCACCAGTTGTCTGTTTCTATGAGGCCCTTTTGGAGGATGCTTGTATCAGCTGGAGAGTCTATTATGGCGCCCAGTTTGCAGTCATCTGCGAACTTGGTCAGCCACAGTCCTTCCATGTTGGCCTGTACCTCCAAGAAATATATACCGAACAAGAGAGGTCCCAGGACTGAGCCTTGTGGGATGCCACTTGTAACTGGTTTGGAGTCTGATATGGCTCCAGCAATTCTAACCATGTGGGTTTTGTCCTTGAGCCAGTTTGCAACCCATCTAGTGACATAGGGTTTTATATTTAAGCTGGTGAGCTTATCTATAATGCCCGAGTGGGGTATTGTGTCAAAGGCTTTTGTGAGGTCCAGGTAGGCTGTGTGGACCACCTTCCCCTCCTCAATGGCCTTGGTGACTGTTTCAAAGAAATCAACCAGGTTTAAGAGGCAGGATCTGCCCTTAACAAAGCTGAACTGGGTAGGATCCAGTGTCTGTAGGTCCCCAATATCTTTATTTATGAGGTCCATGATGATCTTTTCCATAGCTTTGCAGACCAAGCTAGTCAGGCTTATGGGGTGATAGTTTCCAGGATCCGTTGAGGCACCACCTTTGTGGAGAGGGACCACTGTTGCTGTACGCCACTCTTTGGGTACATATCCTGTAGTAAGGCTGAGATTGAACAGTAGTTTTAAGTTTGGGTTTAGCTCTTCTTGGAGTTCATGTAGGACGCAGCCTGGGAGACCGTCTGGTCCCACTGATGCTGTGTTTTTTGCTTTGGAGAGGGCGGCTCTTACCGGAGCATCTGAGATGTCAGGGGGGCAGCACTCTGCTGGGATAGATATTTGCCCTTTGGTGGGGTTTGCGCTGAACCTGTCAGCTAGGATGTTGGCAATGTCTGTGGGTTTGGTGTATTTTTTGTCATTTTGGACTAATTCTGAGCATATCTAGGAATTCTCACCCAGGTTCCTAACATAACTAAAGAAAGCCTTGTGATTATCCTTAGTGTCTTGTGCAATTTTTCTCTCGAAGCTGGCCTTAGACGATTTTATGAGTGCCCGTAGTTTTTTGCTAATACTGATCAGAGATGCCTTCCCTTTTTGGGATTTTGCTCTATCATTTAGTAGCTTCCTCCTTCTATTGTATAGTTTGTTTATGGCTGGGGTCCACCAGACAGGACGTCTGCCTTTGGAGGATTGGGTCTTGGTTTTATTTGGGATTGCATGATCCATGCATTTCTGAAGGTGTTCATAGAATGCATTTATAAGGGATTCTGCAGTCTGGGCCGTATTTTCCACAGGCCCGGGGGCTTTGAAGGATTCCACCTCAGTTTTGAGGAGTGTGAAATTTGCTTTAAAGAAGTTTTTCACTGTGGTTTTCTGGGCAGGAGGTGGAGTCGGGATGTGAATATCCAGTGAGATTAGTTTATGGTCTGATCTTACCAGTGAGGGATACACTTCTGGTCTGGAGCATAGAGTCCCCATGTTGGTGATGATCAGGTCCAGTATGTTTTCCCCTCTTGTGGGAGTGGTAACAAGTTGTTCCATAGCATTTGAGTTTATAAATTCTAGAAACCTTTGGGCTAGGGTGTTGGAGCTAGAGTAATGCTCCCAGTCTATGTTTGGGTAGTTGAAGTCACCCAATATAATGGTGTTTGGAGAGACCTTCATATTTTCCAGTGTTCTCAGGAAGGCCGAGTGGGGTTCCTGGGTTTGGGAGGTTGGACTGTAGCAGGCTATAAACTGGAAGGCAGTTTTACCCACTGTTAGTTGCACATGGATATTCTCTGATGCTTCGTGCTGTGCCACCAACCTGGAGGTGTGGGTATCTTTGATGAATATTTATACTCCCCCTCCTTTTGTGGTTCGGTCCAAGTTTTGGGGCCAAAAAGCATGATATGAGGTATAACCTGGTAGTGCTGGGGTGCTTTCTGGAGCCTTGAACCAGGTTTCTGTTACTGCACAGTTATCGATGTTCTCCATGCTAAGGAGAGTTTCGAGTGCGTGCATCTTGAGGTTTAGGCTTCTGGCGTTGAGTAGCATTACTCTTTGTTTCTTATCCCTTGTGATACCTATGGAGGTAGGTTTGTCTTTTGAGCCTTGCCTAAAAAAGGCACTATATGGGTATCAAGAGCCTTTGCCAATATCCGAAAGCCCAGGGGTGACAGGTGCAAGCTGTCCCTAGCGAAGCATCGTGGCTTGTTGAACATGTCATCCCAGGCTGACAGGCATTGGATCCCCTTTGAATGACACCAATACTTAAGCCAATTGTTGAAATTGATCATCTTGTCTTCACATTGTGGCATCATTCTTGTTGAGGGTAAGATGCTACTCAAGGTCAGGGTCATACCGGCCTGGGCCACATGCTCAGTGAGCTCCTCTATGTCTCTTTTCATGTAGTCCAGGGAGGTATGTCTCAGGTCATTCACACCAGCATGGACAATGACTGAGTCATATTTGTACTTGCCTTGGAGTGACCTGAGTGCTTGTGTTATGTGGCGGATCCTAGCGCCCGACAGGCAGCTCACCATGACCTTCTCCTTGTTCAGCCTGGTGAGCGAGATGTCAGTGTGCCTGACGATAGAGTCACCTATTACAAGTGTATCAGGTGTGTTGTTTAGCCTTAAGGGCTGTGACTGTTCGGCACACTGGCTTTGTGAGCTATGTGTTGCACGTGTTTTGTTTTGGGGTAGCGGTTGCTTGGGTGTCTGCTTTGGAGGTCTCTGCTGCTTAGGCAGAATTTTATTTAGAGCCTCTGAGTTTGTTTTTGTGTGTTTATGTGTTTGGTTTGCTGTCGTCGTAGGTCTATGTGAGACTGGAATTGTAGTGAGTGTGGTTTCCTTCTCCTCCTGACTGGTTATGCCAGTACTGAGTTGAGAGAGCTTAGCCTCCAGTTTGGCTATATGGATGCATCTCTCACATGTGTTGGAATTTGTTGGGAGGAGGAGAGGGTTGTCTGTGGCTATATAGTTGGCTATATCCCTCTGACCCCTGGTACCCTGTGTCAGTTGGCTGCATCCCTCTGACCCCTAGTACTCTGTGTCAGTTGACTGCATCCCGCTGACTCCTGATACCCTGTGTCAGCTGGCTGTATCCCTCTGACCCGTGAAACTCTGTGTCAGTTGGCTGTATATCTCTGACCAGTGGTACTCTACGTCAGTTGACTAATCCCTCTGACCCCTGGTACTCTGTGTCAGTTTGCTGTATCCCTCTGTCCCCTGGTACTCTGTGTAAGTTGGCTTTATCCCTCTGACTCCTGGTACTCCGTGCCATTTGGCTGCATCCCTTTGACCCCTGGTAATTTGTCAGTTGACTGTATCCCTCTGACCCCTGGTACTCTTTGTCAGTTGGCTGTGTCCCTCTGACCCCTGTTACCTTGTGTTTGTTGGCGGTATCCGTCTGACCCCTGGTACCCTGTGTCAGTTGGCTGTATCCCTTTGAGCCCTGGTACTCTCTGTCCATTGGCTGTATCCATCTGACCCCTGGTACTCTGTTCAGTTGGCTATATCCCTCTGACCCCTGGTACTCTGTGTCAGTTGGCTGTATCCCTCTGACCCCTGTTACCCTGTGTCAGTTGGCTGTATCCCTCTGACCCCTGGTAATCTGTGTCAGGTGGCTGTATCACTCTGACCCCTGGTACTCTGTGTCAGTTGGCTATATCCCTCTGACCCCTGGTACCCTGTGTCAGTTGGCTATATCCCTCTGACTCCTGGTACCCTGTGTCAGTTGGCTATATCCCTCTGACTCCTGGTACCCTGTGTCAGTTGGCTGTATACCTCTGATCCCTTGTAGCCTGTGTCATTTGTCTGTATCCCGCTGACCCTTGGTACCCTGTGTCAGTTGGCTGTATCCCTCTGACCCCTGGTACTCTGTGCCAGTTGGCTGTATCCCTCTGATGCCTGGTAATCTGTGTCAGTTGGCTGTATCCCTCTGACCCCTGGTACCCTGTGTCAGTTGGCTGCATCCCTCTGACCCCTGGTACTCTGTGTCAGTTTGCTGCATCCCTCTGACCCCTGGTATCCTGTGTCAGCTGGCTGTTTCCCTCTGACTCGTGATACTCTGTGTCACTTGGCTAATCCCTCTGACTCCTGGTACTCTGTGTCAGTTGGCTTTATCCCTCTGACTCCTGGTACTCTGTGTCAATTGTCTGTATCCCTCTGACTCCTGGTACCCTGTGTCAGTTGGCTATATCCCTCTGACCCCTGGTACCCTGTGTCAGTTGGCTGTATACCTCTGATCCCTTGTAGCCTGTGTCATTTGTCTGTATCCCGCTGACCCTTGGTACCCTGTGTCAGTTGGCTGTATCCCTCTGACCCCTGGTACTCTGTGCCAGTTGGCTGTATCCCTCTGATGCCTGGTACTCTGTGTCAGTTGGCTGTATCCCTCTGACCCCTGGTACCCTGTGTCAGTTGGCTGTATCCCTCTGACCCCTGGTACCCTGTGTCAGTTGGCTGTATCCCTCTGACCCCTGGTACTCTGTGTCAGTTTGCTGCATCCCTCTGACCCCTGGTATCCTGTGTCAGCTGGCTGTTTCCCTCTGACTCGTGATACTCTGTGTCACTTGGCTAATCCCTCTGACTCCTGGTACTCTGTGTCAGTTGGCTTTATCCCTCTGACTCCTGGTACTCTGTGTCAATTGTCTGTATCCCTCTGACCCCTGGTACTCTGTGTCAGTTGGCTTTATCCCTATGACTCTAACTTTGACATCCTCATTCGACATTTCCCTCCTCCTCAGTCACCCCACCCAGTCACTTGAAGCTGTTAATCTGATTCGCAGTTTTCATTCTATCTCAATTTTCATCTTCTTTTGATTTCCTTCATTTGCTGTCAAGGCAACTGTCTTATCTTAGTTTCATCTCATGGGTTTTTACCGATCAACTTGCAAAAACTGAAAATAGATACAAAGGTCCTTGAAAAGTATGTCCTTCCAACCAAAAATCTGGGCATGTAATTAGGATAACATTTGAATACCAAATATCACATAACTCTTCCAGCTTTCAGTAGCAATGTGAAATGCCACACGACTGAGAAAAATGATGGACAAATATAAGCACATTATCAAAGAGACAGTTTAAACTCTGAGGACTTTAATGAATTATATTGCACAATTCTACCACACAGTGGCATTTATTTACTTCTGAAACAAGGAGATACAAGATGTATGTTTAAATTATTGCTGACACTTGTATGTTGGTCGTAGTATTTTTGTATGTATTTAACAGCTTCAAAAATCTGGTACGGTGAAGAGAATTGAGAAAATTGTGGAAAGGGTTAAATCACGCCTGTTAATCTGGACATACCTCCAAAAAAAGTATACCCTGAGTAGGCATAAATCATGTCTGAAAACATAAGGACAGATAACAGGTTTGCATATGTTTTCAGGTTTGCACTCCATTCCCTTATGTGATGAAGTTGCTCCTCAGAGAACTTCTTGTAGAGCCATGATGTTCTTAATCTCACATTGCTGCAGTCCTTACATATGGGTAGTCCGCTGTCCTCGGTCGGCCCGAATACCAAAGTATAAGGCTGACGTTGGACATGGGCGCTCAGATCTGACATCAGAGCGTCAGGGTATTAAAGCGCATGACCCGGCGTATATCCTCAGTCTTTTTGCCGCATGGTCCAATGCAGAAGCAGCGTTTGCAAGTGGTTCTGAAATTTTCGTATTCTGAGTTTCAGACCGAAACCAAGTTGGGCTAAGTACCCTGGGAATATTTTTGTTTTTCTTGCCTCAGTTAATTCCGGATGTCAGAAAAAGTGAATAATTGTATTTCTTGTGGGAAATGGATAGGGATTACCACTCTCTTTGTATTCCTTGTTTGGGACCTGAGCACGGCGGGTGTCGCTGTGCTAGGTTTAATAAGCGCACCATTAAGCGAGGTTAGATTGCGCTAGGCTTGTCTTCGTAAGCGTGTAATTATAATATGCCGTCGGATCCTCCGACGCCCGCTACCGCGAAGAAGCGCAAAGACAAATCTTTAAAGTCCAGGCAGGATGAGTCGTCCGTTCCGGACGCTGGTTCTTTAGAAACTATGGTGGAATCTGTGGATCCAGCCGAGGTTTCAGTTGAGTTTCAGGGGGAGGCTTTAATTTTGCAAGATGTTGCTTCTCAGGAGTCTGGTCAGGCTGAGGGGGCCTCTCAGGTTGCTGTTCTCCCTTCCTTACCTAAGGTGGTTAGGCCTTCTCCTTCTGTATCTAAGGCTCCTTCCAAAGGCAGGCCTGGTTTGTCTTCCACGGGTGTCAGTCCTAGTTCTGCAGGTTCTGTGCCTAAAAAACACATGCTTAAAATGGCAGAAGATTTAATTTCTTTAATCAGAGGTTCTATGCCCCCTCCTGATAAGAGGCCTAGGGTGGAGCCAGAGGTGGAACGTTTGGAGCAGGCTTCAGATTACTCAGAGTCTTCGGCTGAAGACGTTCAAGATTTTCCTCCTTATTCTGATTCAGACGCAGAGGATTCCACTCCTTCTGCTTCTCCTCCAGAGGATTTTTCTTTTTCAGAAACCCTGCATTCTATGAGGGAACATTTTAAATGGGAAGGTCAGGATTTCTCAGATTCCCGAAAGAGGCTTAGGGAATTTTTGTTTTTGCCACAACATAGGCCCTTGGCTATACCTCCTGTTTTGGATGTTGTTCAAGACGTTTTCTCCGAGGCTTCCCTTAATCCAGACTCTCTGCCTCCTGCGCCAGTTAAGCCTGACAGGTATTACAGAGTACCTAAGGCTCATAAATATCTGTATAAGAGTCCAAGGGCTGACCCAGAAACTATTAGCCAGGGACCTAAGGGTGTCAGGGCTTCTGTTGTAAAGAATCCAGTTCCTATTGATAAAGATGCTAGAGCTTTGGATAGATGGGGTAAGAAAGTGTATACCTCTTCCATTTTAGCAATGAGGGCTTTGAATTGCCAGTTTCATATGTTGAAGTATCAGACTTTTCTCCTTACTCAACTAAAATCTAAAGTGGATGCTTTGGCAGAGGGCATAGAGTGTAAAGAATTGCAGGATTTGGTACATGCCTCTGAACAGGTGGGTAAGCATTCTTTGCAGTGTGGTTTCGATGCTTTACAGGCTTCTTCCAGGGTGGCTGCCACTGGTTCAGTTATTCGCAGGCACGCCTGGCTTAAGGATCAGAATTTATCAGAGCATGTTAAAACTAGAATTTTGGATGCTCCTTTACAGTCTGAAGTTTTGTTTGGCTCTCCTGTGGAATCTGTCTTGAAGAAAATGGAAGACAAGGCTAAGTCTATGCAGACTGTTAAAGATTTTTTGCAGGTGCAGCCTCCTAAGTTTAGCAGGAATTGGCCTACTAAGGGATGGGCTTATCCTTCTTCTGATTCACAGTCTAGGGGTAGATCTAGATGTGGTAGGGGCAGAGCTCAGAGTACTTTCAGGCCTAGAACGTGGAGTTCACCTGCACAATCTACAGGTGAGGGCAGGGGCCAGTCCTTTCGTAAACAGGCCCAATGACCTGCATTTTCAGCTGCCGGATTCTTCTTGGCTGGCAGCTCCTTTAGGAGGAAAGTTGGCACTCTTCAAGCAAAACTGGCTTTTAGTCACCCAGGACAAATGGGTGTTGGACATTATAGACCGAGGCTACAAGTTTTATTTCCATACATTGCCTCCTTTCAAAGGCATGCCAGACGTTCCTCCTCAGCAAAGGGTAGAGGCTCACAAGCAGATTTCTTTACTTCTTCAAATGGGGGCTATACAGCAGGTCCCTCTGTCAGAAGTGGGCCTAGGATTTTATTCTCGCCTGTTTCTAGTACCAAAGAAAGGAAACACTTGGAGACCGATTTTGGATTTATCTATCCTCAACACATACCTAGACATTCCAAAATTCAAAATGTTGACGTTGCAACAACTTCTACCCCTGTTGGGCAAAGATCACTGGATGGTAACTCTGGATCTCAAAGAGGCTTATCTTCATGTTCCTATCAGGCCCAGTTGCAGGAGGTACCTGCGCTGGCTGGGACTTTACATTATCAGTTCTCTGCATTGCCCTTTGGCTTATCTACTGTGCCCAGGGTGTTCACAAAGGTTCTGGCTCCAGTGATAGCCTTCTTACGGTTAAGAGGAATACAGATTTATCCTTATTTGGACGATTGCCTGATTCTTGCTCAAGACAAGTACGAACTTCTTCATCATCTACAGGATGTGATGGCAGTGTTAAGGTGCCTAGGGTATTCTGTGAACGAAACAAAGTCCAGTCTAGTACCCTCTCAGGAAATGTGCTTTCTGGGTGTGAGACTGAATACAGCTTCCCAGATGGCTTTTTTGACCCCGGACAAGCAAAAGAACCTTACTCTTTATTTCCATCAATTGTCTCTACGGTCCAGGCTGACTGCAAGGACAGTCCTTCAAGCCTTGGGGTTCATGGCATCGTGTATTCTGGTGCTTCCCAATGCCAAACTGCATATGAGGAAGCTACAATGGTATCTCAAAAATGTATGGACACAACACTGCCAAGATCTGGACACTGTCATTCAAATAATACCTTGCATTCAAAAGGAATTTTTGTGGTGGGCTCAGGAATGTCACCTAAACAAGGGACTCTCTGTGACCCGACCAGAGGCGAGTCAGATTTTAACGACAGATGCCTCGGACAAGGCTTGGGGAGCACATCTCAATGGAAAATGGGTTCAAGACACGTGGCCTGCCAGACTTCAACATTTACATATCAACTTGAAGGAGATGTTAGCAGTCCAATTTGCATTGATGGCTTTCAAGGACTTACTTCACCCAGGACAAGTGTTGATTCAAACAGACAACACAACTGTCATGTGGTACATCAACAAGCAAGGGGGAACCCATTCGACCCTCTTTGCAGGCAAGCAATGATTTTGTGGGAGACTGCTCTCAGTTTACACCTCAATCTTCAGGCAAGGTTTCTACCAGGAGCACAGAACTCCTTAGCAGATGTTTTGAGCAGACAGATAGTGGATCCCCACGAGTGGAAATTGGATCCTCATGTATTTCGGAAATTGACAGTGGTATGGGGAACTCCAGACATAGATCTGTTCGCTTCTCCACTAAACTTCCAGTTGCCAAAGTTTTGCACAAAAATGTTTCATCCCACAGCTTGGAAAGTGGATGCTCTATCATTCAGTTGGAGCAATCTTCACGTCTATGCCTTTCCGCCTCTGCCTCTCCTCCCCAAGGTACTCTTGAAGGTCAGACAAGACAAGCCCTCCATGATTCTAATAGCTCCAGATTGGCCTCGACAGCACTGGTACCCTCTGCTGAGGAGTTTAGTACGGAGCCTCCATGGCCTTTGCCTTGATTCCGCACCTTTGTCACAGGAGGGCAATCATTTCCTCAATGTCAGGATTCAGTCCCTGCATCTAACAGCCTGGCATATTCTGTTCTAGAACCTGGAGGGTCGCAGCTTCCACAAGTTTTGAATGTTATTTTGGAGGCCAGACGGCCTAGTACAAGGAAAGTTTATGCTGATAAATGGAGGAGATTTTTAATTTGGAGCAAAACAAAGGGCTTTGATGTTTCCAGACCTGATTTAAGTGTTTCTCTTCAATATCTTACAGAATTATTAGACAAGGGTTTGTCTTTCTCCTCTATAAAAGTTCATGCTGCAGCCATTTCTGCTCACTATGACTGTGACCCTCCATTATTCTCTCATTCTTTGTTTAAGCAATTTCTTAGAGGGGCAAAGAACATAAGACCCCCACGTAGAGCTCCTACTCCTGCCTGGGATCTCAATTTTGTGTTGGAAAAACTTACTTTGCCTCCTTTTGAACCTGCAGCTACTGCTGAGTTAAAGTTTTTGTCTTGGAAGACGGCTTTTTTGTTGGCCATTACGTCTGCTAGAAGGGTTTCTGAATTACAGGCTCTTATGGCAGTTGAACCCTTCCTAATTTTCCATAAGGATAGGGTATCTCTGCGTACTAATCCTACGTTTATGCCTAAAGTGGTTTCAAATGTGGCCTTGAACCAATCAATTCATTTGCTTACTTTTTATGCAGATCCCCAAAATAAAGGGGAGAAAATTTTGCACACTTTGGATATTCACAGGCAGTTGCGTTATTATTTGAGCAGGACTAAAGGGTTCAGACAGTCTCAGCAGTTGTTTGTTTCTTTTGCTTTGGGTTCTCAGGGGAAACCTGTTTCAAAACAAACTATTTCTAAGTGGATTGGCTTTTGTATTGCTTTTTGTTATTCTCATCATGGTAAGGAGATTCCAGCTGGAATCAGACCTCACTCCACTAGGGCTACTGCCACCTCTACAGCTTTTTTAAGGGGAGTAGCTACTAAAGATATTTTGGAAGCAGCTACCTGGAGTTCAGTGCATACCTTTTCTAAACATTACCACCTTCCTCTTTATTCCAAATCTAGGGCTGGATTTGCCACTGCAATCTTACAGGGCATTTTGGCAGCTCCCAATGCTTTATGATTTTGTCAGCCTCCCCTTACCTCTGCTTTGGGATTCTACCCATATGTAAGGACTGCAGCAATGTGAGATGAAGAACATAGTACAGTTTTGTACCTACCATAAATGTAGATGTTCGAAGATCCACATTGCTGCAGTCCAATTTACCCTCCCTCCTTCCCCTCTGTAGTTTGGAATGGTTGTATGATTTGGGTGGTAGCTGTTATTTGTACATGACTTTTGGGAAGTATTCTATTTTTGGCTGTGACCTTTCTTTTTAGGGCCTTTTGACATCTGGGGCAAGAAAAGACTGAGGATATGACGTCGGTCATGCGCTTTAATACCCTGACGCTCTGATGTCAGATCTGAGCGCCCATGACCAACGTCAGCCTTATACTTTGGTATTCGGGCCGACCGAGGACAGCGGACTACCCATATGTAAGGACTGCAGCAATGTGGATCTTCGAACATCTACATTTATGGTAGGTACAAAACTGTACTTTATCAACTTGTAGCAGTTTAGTTTTTCTGCCACCTCCAGTAATAATAATAAATATAATAATAATAAATGATAAAGCTCTTCCATAACTACTCTCACACACAAGCAAGTCACCAAAAATCATATTACTCATATAACCTTTTCTTTCAAACAGTGCTGTTATACAATTCATATTTTAAAATAAGTAGTCAGTAGTTTTACACAGTAGAACATTTTAGATTTGTAAGAACCAAAAAGCAGTCAAACACATGTGAATATGTATTGGATTGAATCCTATAGATGCTCTGATTTAGCCACCTTAACATTTCATACAGCTCTGGTGGATGTGTTACTTTAATCCATTGTTTTTAAGTAACTACCTTCTCTGAAGGACCATAGCTGGTATAACTTCAGCTTTTATTTTAAATATAGTCTATGGGAAGATTTTGGCTGTATCAGCACTGTTTTGTACGTGTCCACCAGACCAGCACAGCCTCCATTCATACACTGCAAGTCAAATGAATACATATATTTAGGTATAACCTGATTCCTAATAATTCCGTACAGTACTGCTAGAGGGTGATTGTATTCAAATCTGAAACACAAGCCTGAGATATTTGTAGCTATGTCGTCATCCCAGCCTTTGTGTATGAAATGTTATCTTATAAATATGAAAAAGAATCAACATCTGGTTAAGCACTACTACTAGTTTTGGAAACTTAATTCACCTTCCCAACTTTCCACATTATTAATCTTCTGCTCCATTTTTGCTGCAGATTTCTGCAAAACAGTGATCTCTAACAGACAGGGCAGGGCATAGAGGACATCATTGTTAGAAGCTTCCTCCCTAGTCTGTGTTCTCTGGGCTTTAGGATAATCCACATTACAACTATTAACAGCCAGTAATAGAAAACTAGTATATAGAGGGAACAGCATTATCTACTCTCATGAATGAAATATAAATATAAGGGAATGTTATGATTCTTCGTGATTTTTCAAAGTTGATTTCTATTTCACACATCAAAGGATAAGAAAAAGTCTAGGAATAGGGCTAGCAGGCTGTTACTGTAAAATATTTGGTACACCTGTGATCCAATATCCATAATGTTTTTTATAAAAAACACTGAAAAATCAGGAAGGAAGCAGACTCAGACTTGACATGGCACACAATCCACTTTTATTAATAATGAGCGCTTTTGTTTGGTCCAATACCAAACTTCTTCAGATACATAAAACACAAGCCATTTAACTAATATACTTTAAAATCATCATATGGTTGACCACCTGATCTCCTTCCATTAATAGTCATGTGATTTGCCTTAAAATTACTATAAAAAGCATTGCTGTTTCATAAAATTCATGTACTATAAAACCCAAGTCATTTTATACAAAACTTATGTTAATATAAAATATTAAAACATACTAAAACGTTTAATAAATTAATCATTTAAACTGTTAAACAGCTTCCCTGCCTTGCCTATCTATTCAAACTCTTTAGTTTTAATATAGAAGTTACAGAACAAACATCATTTAAACCAGGTAATACATATGAATGACAACATAGTTGCCATAATAATTCACATGCCTCTAATTTTAAAGATGCAGCCCCCGCCCCCTCTTCCTTTTGGACTTGATCAATAATTTTAAACTTTAACCAATGCCCTGGATGGGATTTTACATGATTAGCAAAGCATTTTCTAATTTTTCCTTTTTTATAGCATAGAGGTATTCATAAAGTCTTTCTCTCAGTTTCCTATCTGTTTTCCCTATATCGAAACTGGGACAGTGTTGACATAAAGTTAAATAAACAACCCCATTAGAATTACAATTATACTTATATTTTGTCTCATACTTTTTATATCTAATAGTGAAGCAACTTCCTATGTCTGTATACTTACAATGAGGGCAAGATTCGCATTTGAACATACCTTTAATTCTGCTATTTGGTAAATCATGAAAATTTAAAATGTTCTTAAAATTTAAACCTTTCTTAAAGACAAATTTTGGTTTTATATTACTAAAATTGTTACAAACTGCATCAGTAGCTAATAAAGGCCAATTTTTATATATGATGTTTTCTTACAGCCAGTACATCTGTGCTAAAAGTAGTGATAAATAATAAATTATTGGGAAATCCACTGTCACTTACATTGTTACTTATGTCTGTATCATCTGGAATGAAATTTTGAATACTGGGGTCACATAAAATTGCTTTATAAACTTCTTGTGTTCGTTTATTCACTACTTCAATTCTTATCTCATTCACAAATTTGTCCGGGTATCCACTTTTAGCAAACATAGACATCAAATTATTACATTCAAGTACAAAATAAGTTTCTGATGTAACCATTCTGGCTGCCTGAACAAATTGCCCCTTTACTACTAACTTTTTTTGTTGTAGCCGGTGTTGACTTGTAAAATGAGGGAAAGAATTTGAAAATGTAGTTTTCCTGAAAATTTTAGCCTTATAACCATTACCATCATAATCTGTTAAAAATTTTACGTCTAAAAAAGAAATTTCATCTTTCTCATATGTATCAGTAAACTGGAGAAAGGTAGTGGTATTATTTAAATATTCAATAAATAAATTCACTTCACATTCACTACCATTAAATAAAATAAACACATCATCTAAAAACAATGTATAAAATGTTATCATATTATGAAAGTTCTTATTATCATTAAATATGTACATGCTTTCCCATTCAGCTAACACAAGGTTTGCATAACTACCACCACATGGTGACCCCATAGCCACCCATTTTTTGCAAATAAAATTTTGTGTCAAACAAGAAATAATTATTATTTAAAATAATATCTAATAGTTAATATATTCAAAATGTCAATATTTGTGCTCCCCCACTTCTCAATTTAGAGCTTCATGGGGTATACATGTGTATAAATCTTTTACATCGACAGTTAAAAAGGCATATTGTTCACTATATGTTATAGCATTAATATAACTCAGAAAAGACAACAAATCTTTACATATATGTGATTCTTTAGCTACATATTTCTTTAATATACTATCCACATATTTTTCATATACTTCATCTCCGACTAATGAGAATCGTACCTCCCAGGAAAGAATGTACGTGCTGTGCCACAAGTTATGGAAACTAGGAATTAATTAGTTACTGATGCATCTAATTTATGTGAATGGTTAAACGCATCAACTTCCCTGCAAATGGAAAATATAGTTACTTCAAGCAACCAGGGAAGTTCTTCTTCAACAGACATGATAGCTAATAATTTAGATATTCTAGATTATAAATCCTTGAAGCTAAATAAACTTCAATTAGAAAATTTGTATTTTCAAGAATTCTTAAAAAGACAAGTACCCAAAGGCCTCAGAATTTGGCGTTATCCAACTGGATTAGTGAGAAATTCCCCCTTTCATTTGGATTTAATGAAACTGTTCAATACGCAAGGACTTGAACTGCTGCAAATGCTAATAAAACACTATCAATTAATGGTTGATTCCCTGGTAAGGGAAATCAGCATCATTTACATGCAAATTAAAAGTAACCAGGATTTTTCAAGATACAAATATGAGTATTCTTGCATTTTTTCTAGTATTGATAGACAAATCTTGAAATGTACACCAATCAAAAACAAAAAATTAGAACAAGATAACATTGAATATAGCAATGGTTTGGCATATTCACCCCCACCATTGTCACAACAGTGGAATAACCAAGGTGACATGGTTATCAAACCCTGG
The DNA here is from genome assembly GCF_019279795.1 of Protopterus annectens. NCBI lineage: Eukaryota > Metazoa > Chordata > Ceratodontiformes > Protopteridae > Protopterus > Protopterus annectens. The sequence continues at coordinate 2,913,454 of NC_056739.1, read as the reverse complement.
TAATGGGTTTCCTGATGATGACAGAAGCAGTGATGATCTGGTAGGCGATGGTACATACGCCACAGTGGTCCAACAACCCCGAAACGGACCTGGAGGAGGGTTAAGACAGAGTGAACACATTCAAAACCAAAGGAATGGTCCCCAATGGAAACAAAATAATGGCAGCTCTAAAGCTGTAAAATACCTTTACCCTGAAAATAGAAATAACCAGAATGACAACCAGTGGGATTTTTGTGAAGGGGGTTACAACAGGAGATACAATTACCAGAACTGGCGCCAGCATTAGAAATAGCTGAAAGTTTTAGTATTTTACCAACTATGCCCGGAACTGAATTGGACGGTGAGAAATCTGTTAAAATAGTAACTAATGTTGAGTGTGACTTCAAGATATATAATTACTCAGACTTCAAAACTGACTCCCATTTAGCGGATTTGTTCTCAAAAGGCTTGTCATTTGTTTCTACTTGTAGATGTGACATAGCGAACACATTAATAGACTTAAAACTCTTTATGAGAAAAGTCAATTTTAAATTAATCTTTCATCAAAATGAAAATGTAAGTGAATTTGTGGTTCCAAGTACTTATCGTCCACCTTTAGCTCCAATTATTTTCACATTCAAGAAAATATGTGAACTAGATATTAGAAATTTACTTACTCATGATGGAATGGGGCATAACAGTCATACTAATATGTCAACATTTGAGTATAATTTATTAACTGATTTGAAATTTAGTGGGGTAAGGGTTATGAAACCGGATAATGGGGGTAGTTTAGTATTCAGGGAAATAAGTGATTATGTAAAACGAATGGCACTGATGGTATGCAATGAAAGTAATTATGAAATGGTTTCATTGAATCAGTTAAATATTGCCTATAACAGAATTAAAATGTATACTAGTAATTTATTTATTCAAGGTAGAATTGATTTGAAAATGCATAACTATTTTTCTATGCCTGCACCAAAAATACCAGTGATCTTTGGGATTCCAAAGATCTTTAAAGACTTACCGAACCCCCCCTTTGAGACCCATAGTTAATGGTAGGCAGTCTTTGACATATCCAATAGCAAAATATGTAGATAGTATATTAAAGAAATATGTAGCTAAAGAATCACATATATGTAAAGATTTGTGGTCTTTTCTGAGTGATATTAATGCTGTAACATATAGTGAACAATATGCCTTTTTAACTGTCGATGTAAAAGATTTATACACATGCATACCACATGAAACAGGTGTTGAGTGGGTTTGCTATAAATTGAGAAGTGGGAGAGCCACAAATCTTGAGATTTTGAATATAGAGGAACTATTAGATATTATTTATAGTTTCATAGTATAGTACTAGGCTATCTGCCCTGGGGCATTTGTAAGCCTAGCCATAGTGATGGGGCTTTTGCCACCCCATGAAATGGTACAAAAATGTACAGAATAAATCTAGAATACTGTGCCTTTGTCTAGTAGTGACACAGTGAAGGTCCCCTTATATAATAGAATTAGTTTACTGTGCCCCTGTCTAGCAGTGACACAGATGTGACCCCTGGGGTAAACTTACGATCTCCCATCCACTCATCAAGATTTCTCTTGAAGAGAGTCAGTGAGGGGCTCTGCCTAATACGAACTGGGATCCTGTTCCAAAGCATGGGAAGCCTCTGGATTATGAATCTATCCCTCCAGCATGTCCTATTCATACTTGTGCCGAGGTTTAAGTCTTTAGCTCTCGTGGTCCTGATGGATTTGGATTTTTTGAGGTGGAGCATGTCCATCAGATCCTGATTGGACATGGCCTTGTACGTCAGGCAGAGATCACCTCTGAGCAGGCGGTATGCTACTGAATAGAGCTGACGTTTCTTTAGTCTGGCAGAATAAGACATATGTTGGAGACCCTTGATCCTTTTGGTGAGGTACTTTTGTGGTCTCTCCAGCTGCTGCAAGTACCGGGTGAGGTACATACCAAATGGGGCATTGTACTCAATCATGGGTCTGATGAGGGAGGAATATAGGGGTACAATGACATCCTTGGATCTGGATGTGAAACCCTTAATGATGAGGTGTGCAAGGTAGAATGTTTTTCTAACCACTTTGGCAACGTGGGTGTCAAATGAGAGGTCGCTGTCTACTTGGGTCCCTAGGTCTCTGATTACTTTTTCCGTACTCAGTGGGTTGCTGTCTATGTGATAATTTGTGGGTACTTTGTTTTTTCCAAAAGGGATGACTATACATTTTTTGGCATTTAGTTTAAGGCCGTGACTACGGCACCAGTTGTCCGTTTCAGTGAGGCCTTTTTGTAGGATGTGTGTATCTGCTGGTGTATTGACTATGGCGCCTAGTTTGCAGTCATCTGTGAACTTTGTCAGCCACAGCCCTCCCATGTTTGCTTTAACATCTGAGAAATAAATGCCGAACAAGAGAGGTCCCAGGACAGTTCCCTGTGGGACACCACTTGTGACTGGCTTTGAGTCTGACATTGCTCCAGCGATTTTAACTTTATGGGTTCTGTCCTTTAGCCAGTTTGCAACCCATCTAGTGACATAAGGGTTTACTTTTAAGCTGTTTAGCTTATCTATGATGCCTGAGTGGGGTATTGTGTCGAAGGCCTTAGCCAAGTCCAGGTATGCTGTATGGACTGCTTTGCCCTCATCAATGGCTCTAGTGACTGTTTCAAAAAGGTCAACCAGGTTTAAAAGGCAGGATCTGCCCTTTACAAAGCCGAACTGAGTGGGGTCAAGCATCTGTAGGTCCCCTATGTCTCTGTTTATGAGTTCCATAATGATTCTTTCCATAGCTTTGCAGACCAGGCTAGTCAAGCTTATGGGGCGGTAGTTTCCAGGGTCTGTAGAGGCACCCCCCTTGTGGAGTGGGACCACTGTTGTCTTACGCCAGTGTTCAGGTACATATCCCGAAGTAAGGCTAAGGTTAAATAGCATTTTTATGTGTGGGTTTAGCTCCTCTTGGAGTTCACGTAACACGCACCCCGGAATACCGTCAGGTCCCATTGATGCTGTGTTTTTTGCTTTGTTTAGGGCGGTTCTCACTTGGACATCTGAGATGACAGGGAGATTACATTCAGCTGGGATAAGTATTTCTTCTTTTGGGGGTGAAGGAGGCGAGAAATTTGCACTGAACCTGTCAGCCAGAATGTTAGCAATATCTGTGGGTTCAGTGAATTTTTTGTTGTTGTGAACCAACTCTGAGCATATCTGAGGGTTTCCGCCCAGGTTTCTAACATAGCTGAAGAAGGCTTTGTGGTTATCTTTAGTGTCCTTAGCAATTTTTAATTATTTCCTGTTTGACACAAAATTTTATTTGCAAAAAAAAGGGGTGGCTAAGGGGTCACCATGTGGTGGTAGTTACGCAAACCTTGTGTTAGCTGAATGGGAAAGCATGTACATATTTAATGATAATAACAACTTGTGTAATATGATAAAATTTTATACATGGTTTTTAGATGATGTTTTTATTTTATTTAATGGTAGTGAATGTGAAGTTTATTTATTTATTGAGTATTTAAATAATAACAAAACCTTTCTCCAGTTTACTCATGCATATGAGAAAGATGAAATTTCTTTTTTAGACGTGAAACTTTTAAAAGATTATGAGGGCAATGGTTAGAAGGCTAGAATTTTCAGGAAAACTACATTTTCAAATTCTTTCCTTCATTTTACAAGTCAACACCCGCTACAACAAATAAAAGTCAATAGTAAAGGGGCAATTTGTTTGGGCAGCCAGAATGGTTACATCAGAAACTGATTTTTTACTTGAATGTGATAATTTGATGTCTATGTTTGCTAAAAGAGGATACCCGGACACATTTGTGAATGAGATAAGAATTGAAATAGTGAATAAATGAACACAATGAGTTTATAAAGCAATTTTATGTGACCCCGTTATTCAATATTTCATTCCAGATGATACAGATATAAGTAACAATGTAAGTAACAGTGTATTTCCCAATAATTTATTATTTATCACTATTTTTAGCACAGATGCACTGGCTGTAAGAAACATCATATATAAAAAATGGCTTTTATTAGCTACTGACACAGTTTGTAACAATTTTAGTAATATAAAACCAAAATGTGTCTTTAAGAAAGGTTTGAATTTTAAGAACATTTTAAATTTTCATGATTTACCAAATAGCAGAATTAAAGGTATGTTCAAATGCGAAGCTTGCCCTCATTGTAAGTATATAGACATAGGAAGTTGCTTCAATATTAGATATAAAAAGTATGAGACAAAATATAAGTATAATTGTAATTCTAATGGGGTTGTTTATTTAACTTTATGTCAACACTGTCCCAGTTTCTATATAGGGAAAACAGATAGGAAACTGAGAGAAAGACTTTATTAACACCTCTATGCTATAAAAAAGGAAAAATTAGAAAATGCTTTGGCTAATCATGTAAAATCCCATCCAGGACATTGGTTCAAGTTTAGAATTATTCATCAAATCTAAAAGGATGGGAGGGGTGCTGTATCTTTAAAATTAGAGGCATGTGAATTATTTTGGCAACTACGTTGCCATTCATATGCATTACCTTGTTTAAATGAGGTTTGTTCTGTAACTTCTATATTAAAACTAAAGAGTTTGAATAGATAGGCAAGGCAGGGAAGCTATTTAACAGTTTAAATGATTAATTTATTAAATGTTTTAGTATGTTTTAATATGTTTTATTAATATAAATTTTGTATAAAATGACTTGGGTTTTATAGTACATGAATTTTATGAAATACGAATGTTTTTAAAGTAATTTTAAGGCAAATCACTTGACTAGTAATGGAAGGAGATCAAGTGATCAACCACATGGTGATTTTAAAGTATATTATTTAAATGGCTTGTGTTTTATGTGTTATCTGAAGAAGTTTGGTATTGGACCAAATGAAAGCGCTCATTATTAATAAACGTGGATTGTGTGCCGTGTCGGTCTGAGTCTGCTTCCTTCTGGATTTTTCAGTGGTTTGTTCTTAAATTTTGTATTTCCAAGATTTTTTATAAAAACACCATCGTGAAAATGTCCTTACTTTTAATCTCACCCAACAGCATTTCTTCAATAATAAATCATTAAGGAATTATTTAGAAACCCTATAATCAAATGGCAGAATCCCATCACCTTTTTATATTAATGGGAATAATTCCACTGTGCCACAAGTCTGGAAAATTCAGAATATGAATCATATCAGTTCAAGTTTCCAAACAATAACATACACCTGGGACATCTTCAAAGCCAGGGACTTCTTTTTTTAATTTTAACTGCAGATGTCTGCACATTCTGATTTTGGTATACTCTGGTGAAGGGGATAAAAGCTTCTTTATCTCCTTGATTTCCCATATTCCTCCATATATAAATTGATACACCGATTATCCATCAGGATCAGAAGTTCGGTTTTCTGCCTTCAAAAAACAGATGTAACCAAAGACCAAAATACTCTTGAGACAGCCTGCCAAATAAAATTTGTTCCACAAAACAGCCAGTGGCCTGGTCGTCTTCCACTTAATAAATGTTCTGCACTTACTAATCTTCTGAATATACAGACTTCAGTCTTCTGATAAGTGAGGCTTGTATCTTCTTGGCAGTATATTTAGTATGTTTCATCAACCTTCTTTGTTCATCAAAGCAGAAGTTTTCAAAGTGTTTCCTTACATATTCACCAACAGTTGTGGCCAGTTCACTCAAAATTATAGCCTTATTATTATTATTATTTGTATTTTTTTGTGAATAATCAAGGCTGCCTATGCCTTAGTCCCCTGAGAGATCCTACTATTAAGATTCTGGTGGCTCAGTGATCAAAATTATCCTTGAGACTAGTAGACTAAAATTCACTTCTTAATGGTGTAGATACAGTGTTCCCTTCCAATGGCATAATCCTATGTTTCTCCATCAACATCAATTAAATAATGACAATTAGGACTGATGAGGCCATCTCCAATGGCACAGAGAGATAAAGCTCTGCCTATGTCACAGGTGTCCCCAGTTTTATTAGCAGCTCTGACTTCTGTGGAAGCTGGCATAGGAAGGGTGGGTATGCATATTCCAAAGTGGGGGGGCTGCAATAGGTTCACTCACCTGCACTTGGATATTCATGCCTGCACTAGGTGGTAGCTCCATTTTCTTGGAATGGTGTTGGTGAGTGGGTGTATTCATGCAATTATTCACCATAAGCAGGCATTCAAGAAAGTTACTACTGTGATAGGGTAGGGATATAGGTTCACTCCGACAACAGCAATCTAATCCATTCCATAACTCCTGACTCCTATGTCTAAGGTGGCTGAACTGATAAGGGTTTCACCTCTGACAGGGAATTAGTGAACTGTGGGGCTCTTGGCCTTGCTGAGGAATTAATGAGCTTGCCTCGTACCAGTCAGAGGAAGGGATGAGTTAACTGAGGGCTGGTAGGGGAGTCATTGGAAGGTTCTGCAAATGGTGATGGGCGTGAGAATTAGGATTGACTGTCACAGTCATTTATAAACATTTAATTTATTAGCATTTGTTTATCAGGAAAGACTTCCTGGGCATAAGTTTCCCTTTTTCCGTGAAGGCCCAGGGAGAAAAGCTCCAAGTATGATACATGAATAAAAGAGAAAAAAAAATACCACAATAAATGCAAATAGAACACACAGCAAAATATAAGCAGGGATTTAGAAAAAACAATGGCACATATCAGGTGATAGTTTTGTGTAAGTAATGAATAAAATCTAATACACAAGTAAAACAATGGTTCAAAATAAAGAAAGTAGAAGTATAGAAAAGAGAGTATAATTTGCAAGAGCATGTTTTTACAGAGTGAGGGTTGAGGAAAAATGTAGTTAAGTAACAAGTAGGTGGAACTGGAAGTGATAAGTTATATAGTAGACTGCAGGTGAGGAGGGGGAGTAAAGTGCAAAGATGAACTTGAGATGCAGCACCTGGGAAATAGGCAGAGATGTCAGCACAGAAAGGTGTAAGATCATGCATGAGAGGAAGCACCTGGTAAACAGGTAGAGGTGTCAGCACAGTAAATGGTTATATCATGCCTGAGAGGCAGCACCTGGGAAATAATTAAGAGGTGTCAGCACAGAAAGTGGTTAGGTCATGCATGGGGTGTGGCAGAGGTTGAAATGGATGTCTAGTATATAAGCTGAATGAGAGGAAGGTTGCATAAGAAGACTGCAAGATTATAGGTTCATAGGTTCATAGGTAGGTACTAGGCTATTGGCCCAAGGGCCTAAGTAAGCCTAGCCAAAAAGGTTCTCTGGCTTATGCCACCCAAAAAAGTTATTTTTCTGTGCCCCTGTCGAGCAGAGCCACACAAGTGATCCCCAGGGTGTATTTCCTATTTCCCATCCACTTATCAAGATTTTTCTTGAAGAGTGCTAATGAGGAACTTTGCTTGACATAGATGGGTAGCTTGTTCCAGAGTATGGGAAGTCTCTGGAGACAGGAATCTATCCCTCCAGCATGTCCTGTTTATTGTGGTGACAAGGTTTAGGTCCTTAGAGCATGTAGCTCGGAGGGATTGGGATTTCTTTAGTGTAGCATGTGCAACAGGTCTGGGTTTGACATAGCTTTATATGTTAGGCTGAGATCACCTCAGAGTAGATGATATGCTACGGAGTAAAGCTGGAGTTTTTTGAGATGGTCAGTGTAGGGCATCTGTTTGAGGCCAGTAATCCTCTTTGTGAGGTACTTCTGTGGCCTTTCCAGCTGCTGCAGATGTCTTATGAAGTACATGCCAACAGGGGCATTGTACTCTATAATGGGTCTAATGAGTGTCGAGTAGAGGGGAACCATGACCTCTTTTTTCCTAGATACGAACCCTTTTCTGATGAGGTGTGCCATGTAGAAAGATTTCCTGACTACTGTGGTGATGTGATAATCAAAGGAAAGACTACTGTCCACCTGGGTCCCAGGTCTCTTATCACACATTCGGCATTAAGTAGACTGCCACCTATGTGGTAGTTCATGGGTACAGAGTTTTTAACCAAAGGGGATGACAATGCACCTTTTGGTATTGAGCTTGAGGCCATGGCTCTGACACCAGGCATTTGTCTCAGTGAGGCCCTTCTGTACGATGTCCACATCATTTGGGGACTCAACTATGGCTCCTAGTTTGCAGTCATCTGTGAACTTCGTTAGCAAAAGGCCTTCTGCATTAGCCTGTACTTCAGAGAAGTAGATAAACAGGAGAGATCCCAGGACTGAACCCTGTGGTACTCCACTTGTCAGTGGTTTGAAGTCAGATTTGGTGTCTGCTACTTTTACAATGTGGGTTCTGTCAGTGAGCCAATTGACAACTCATCTTGTGATGTAGGGATTTATACCTAGTTTAGTGAGTTTAGCTATAATTCCAGAATGGGGAATGGTGTCGAAAGTCTTGGTGAGGTCAAGATAGGCTGTGTGAACCACCTTACCCTCATCTACAGCTTTGGTGACTGCCTCAAAGAAGTTAATCAGGTTCAGAAGGCGTGATCTGCCTTTCACAAACCTGATCTGGGTGGGGTCCAGAGTTTGGAGGTTACCAATGTCTTTGTTTATGAGGTCCATGATGATACGTTCCATGGCCTTACAGACCAGGCTCGTCTGGCTAATAGAGCGATAGTTCCCAGGATCAGTGGTGGCTCCCCCTTTGTGGACTGGGATAGCTGTTGCTGTGCGCCATTCAGTGGGCACAAAGCCTGATGTGAGACTATGACTGAACATGGTGCTTAGGTGGGGAGCCAGTTCGTTCTGAAGTTCGTGTAAAACACAGCCTGGGATGTTGTCCAGTCCCATGGATGCTGTGTTTTTGGCTTTAGAGAGTGCAGCTTTTACCTGCATTGTTGTGATTACAGGGACTCTGCATTCTTCCTGTATAGTTATGGGCCCTTTAGGGGGTGAGAGGCGGGTAAAGTTAGCACTGAACCTATCTACCAGTACGTTGGCAATATCAGTTGGTTCTGTAATTTTCATGCCATTGTGCTGTAACTCAGAGCAGATCTGGGTGTTGCCACTGAGATTCTTGACATAGCTATAGAATGCGTTGTGGTTGTCCCTAGAATCAGTGGCGATTTTGTTTTAGTAGCTAGATTTGGAGGATCTTATAAGAGATCTCAGCTTCTTACTGAGGCTGACCAGGGAACTCCTCCACTCATGGGATTTCCTCCACTCATGGGATTTTACTCTCTTTTGCAACAGTTTATTGTTGTGAAGATTAGTTACAGGGTGCCAATATATGGTAGGCGACTTGGCAGAGGGAGATACAGAAAGCATGTGATGGAAGAAGGAATGAAAGAGGGGAGAGAAGAAGCAAGGTAATTAGTCTGCAGATGTTGAAAGGGAATAGGAGGGAGTAATAAAAATAAAGAGGCCGAATGTTAGGAAAAATGTAGGAAGTGGTGGATGATATGCAATATGACAATATAGTGCCCTTAAATAATGTGAGGGATAGCACAGCTTGGAATACAAGGTGGGTTGGATTGTTTGTGTAGCCACGGCTTGAGCAGAAACACAGCTACATGCTCAGTACAACTTCCATATTGAACCAGGACATAAAAAAAAAAACCACCCTGCTTGTTCTGCATACTGTTTATTTTTATATAAAGCCATTTAGTAAAGTATGGGTTAAAAGTTCTATCTTTGAAGAAAAGTTGTGGTCTTAAAAATAGTTTTAGAGAAGTGAAGTTCTACTAAAAAGCCAATATATTAAATGTAGTGATGGACTCAGACCCGTGTAACAAGGTGGCAGTAATATGCACATTTTATGAATGAAATGCACTAATATATATATAGACAGAGATAAAAGAAAATTTTCTGTGTTCCTTCATTACATTTTTGTCTTAGTTTTATATCAACATGGCATTTTGTATTTATATTTATATATATATGTATGTGTGTGTGATCTTTTTGTGATTTGACAGGATATAAGTTATAAATAACAATATCTTTACTCTCTTCCTGCCAGCTCCCTATGAAGCTTCTCAGCACCCATAATACTGATAATCTTGAGACTTCTGGACATTTGACAGCTCTCTTGCATGGTTATAGTAAGTATGCAGCATGGTAAGTGCATTACTTACGTTTAATCAATTAGTTTATATTAATACTGTGTTGTCTGCTGTGGAGTTTTTTTGTTTAATATGATACCACTGCAGAAGATAATCCTATCTTAGATAGTTTTTTCTGTCTCTCTTTAAGATTAATAAAGCAGTATTTAATAGAAAGCTTTTCTTTTCTTTGGCAGGGGGGATTAGATCAGATAGGATTGTTCTTAGTGGAGGGGTTCTTCAGAAATCCAAACTGCTGTTTTCTGAAGCATTTAATAGTCTTTGGATTTATGTCTACATGGAGATTTAACTGCCTTTGGATGATTCAAGTTACTTAACTAATGGGGATCAATGTGGTTTATTTTGCCATTGTCTCTACAAAAGTATTTCATCATGGAACTTTCTTGGTTAACCAACTTCCTTGTATCTGTACTGTGTGAAACCTTTAGCATTATATTTTGATAAGGATGCTAAGACTCAACTTCTTTTGAAGATTGTAATCCTGTAAAACACAGATTATTTTCTTATACTGGGATTCATCTATATATTAATCTAGAATAGCCTATATGATATCTTTGGTTGACAAATTACCTGCTCCCTCCTGTGGTATCACTATGTTTCATTGCACTAGCTTCGTTGCTGTTCAGCCTTACTGATATCTTGTAACATTACTCCCAAACTCATGTATAAGAACATGCATTGTTTATATCTAATATATGTCTAATGTGCATATATCCTGTACTGCTACTATCACATTTTCTTTTCACAGGATGACTGTTTCCATAAAATCAGAGCTTTTACATTAGCATTTTATTTGATCATTTACCATAGTTACTATAAAATTATTTCAAAGAAATGGTGTTTGTTATATTAAGTGCCCAACTGTTCATGGAAAATAAAACCACTTTATAATTTGATGATATGCTGCTGTTGTAAAATAATATTGGGTTTTGAAAGATCTTCTTCACTATATATTCTTGATAATTTGCATTACAAAGTAGATATTTTCCCATGTCCCCTCTGAAAATGGGCTATGCCGTATAAGAGTAACATGCTTAACAAAATGTAATAAGCAAATGAATGTGTTAGAAAGGGTGGCAGGCAAACCAAGACTAATGTGACAGCGAGGAAAGTTGAGTAGCCAGGAAATAGATAAAAAATATTACTTGTAAGAAGTAAAGTAATTTCATTCTGCATGCTGGGAGCTGGTGAGACCACATTAAGAGACTGTATAGAGTTCTGCCGCTGCTACTTCTGCAAAGGCAAAGAGTAATAACTGTGCAAAGCAGTGGAGGGTCCTTAACAGAAGATTAAAAAGATATATTAAAGGAAAATAATATGGACATTCTGGGGCAGAAATAGGTAGAATGAGAGAAGATACAACATTTAAGTACCTCACAAAAATATTGCATACCAACCAGTTGCATGGTGTAGAGAGATAAAACACTGAATGCAGACTACTCACCCCACCTCTGATTAGCAACCTGGGAAATGGAAGAATCAGCTGGAGAAGGAAAAGAATGACAAAGGGTAGCATCATTGTCTTTCCCGAGGTTGAGAGTTGGAAGCTGGTGTCTGAGGGCATACACTATTTTGCAGTACTGAAAGAAGACTGGAATGGATTTAAATATCTGCCTTCAAAGGTGGTGGGACAATGGCATTGTTTTACATGCTATTACACCACCCCATTGCATGCTCATCATTTGGGACTTGGGGCATGTGCAAGTTAATGTTAGCTTGCTAAAAAAACAGTGCCCCATTGGCTGCTGGATGATGGCCTTGCTGAAATCTGCCTTTGTCCTCAAAGAAATGAATAGGCAGAGTAAGAGTGATTGCGCAGAGAGTTGACTGACATGGGTCCTCAAAAAATAAGTAAAAAAGGGACTGTATAGAGTTCTGCCGCTGCTACTTCTGCAAAGGCAAAGAGTAATAACTGTGCAAAGCAGTGGAGGGTCCTTAACAGAAGATTAAAAAGATATACTAAAGGAAAATAATATGGACATTCTGGAGCAGAAATAGGTAGAATGAGAGAAGATACAACATTTAAGTACCTCACAAAAATATCATTGCATACCAACCAGTTGCATGGTGTAGAGAGATAAAACACTGAATGCAGACTACTCACCCCGCCTCTGATTAGCAACCTGGGAAATGGAAGAATCAGCTGGAGAAGGAAAGGAATGACAAAGGGTAGCATCCTTGTCTTTCCTGAGGTTGAGAGTTGGAAGCTGGTGTCTGAGGGCATACATTATTTTGCAGTACTGAAAGAAGACTGGAATGGATTTAAATATCTGCCTTCAAAGGTGGTGGGACAATGGCATTGGTTTACATGCTATTACACCACCCCATTGCATGCTCATCATTTGGGACTTGGGGCATGTGCAAGTTAATGTTAGCTTGCTAAAAAAACAGTGCCCCATTGGCTGCTGGATGATGGCCTTGCTGAAATCTGCCTTTGTCCTCAAAGAAATGAATAGGCAGAGTAAGAGTGATTGCGCAGAGAGTTGACTGACATGGGTCCTCAAAAAATAAGTAAAAATAGTAATTGTAACAAACCCAAATCAAGATAGATCCCAAAACATTTTCATATATTCTTAAAATGTCTTTATTGTATAGGCTGACTTAAATTCCAGATATGTTTTGTGTGTCTCCGGGCTCTATAAACTGCTGCTTTATCATGACGATACAAGCTTGTTGGTCATAAGGACAATTGTAAAATAGCCCAGTATCTGGACTGCCAAACTAGTATTATGATGCACAGTAAGCACACCTGGATAGTGTTGTACAAAATACTGACCCATTCCAGTAAAAATTAAAGCCTGTGCATTGCATCACTTGAGATCCATGTAATGTGCATACATTAGAATTGCAAACAAAGACACATTGTTTTAATTTGTCATCCTTACAATGAGGCTATACTGGTTTGTTACAGACAGGCTATATTGGTTTGTTGTTTATCCTTCATATAAGTTGACATGACAAGATGTAGGCTGCATTATGTAAAATATTTCCTCTGCCTCTGTTTAGAATGATTTATAGATTGAAGATGCAAGAATAACAAAGACTAAATTCAGGAAATACTACTGAGAATAGTAAAAGATGATCCATTACACAATTTGATTAAAGCAGTGCTGAAAGTGTCCACTGAAATATAATGCAGACATGATGGTTCTTGTGAGAGTGCCTCATAAAATCAACTGGTTAGTTCAGTATATGGTTCGTTTAGACACTTGAGTCTTATTAATCACGGATTTCATCAGAAATCTGGCACTGTCCCAGCTTCACTTTACTTGTTTCAGGGTCTGAATGACAAGCTACTATTAACATGATTGATGACAACGAAAGTATTTTAATTTTCTTGTTGAAATTCTTTTAAATAACAAAATATGTGTACTCTCAGCAAATAAGTTCCCTTTTGGAAACATTATTAAGTTTTATGTTGGCGGATGCAGTTTAAATGTAAAGACTTTCAGGTTATATGTATCCAGCGGGTAAGTCACCATTGGCGGGAGTGTATGCATCATCTTAAACAATTTGCGATGCTGCCAGATGACCTCACATAACATACCAAGTTCAAACATAAAAAACACAAATTAATGATTTTATTTTTGTTAGGGGTTATGTGCCAAATTAACTTGATGAAAGCAAGGGAACTGTCATAATAACCATGTTCACAGTCTGAGGCACATTCATGTCATAAAAAGAAAGGTATTATAAAGAAATACTTCCCAAGTGTTACCGTACAATGAGCTATATGGTATAAAATGTCCACTCTCATGGGAATTGCCACCTTGAAATAGCAGTACAAGTCTAACTGTATATTCAAATGAAATTTATAAACATAGCTGTAATGGAGATATTGAGCTTCTGTTTGTAATTCCTTGTTGATGGAATGGCTTCTTTACTAGGGACTTTTTAATCCAGTGAAAATGTACTCTAAAACATTCTGTTAAACTAACACAATAGCTTTTCTGCTTTCTTGTTGTTTTAAAATTGCACCAAAAAAAACTTTTTTTGACAGGAAGCATTTATCAACCCAATTAAATACTGTTTTACTGATTTATTGGTTAGTAGGTTTATTAAATATTTATTAAATCTTCACGTATGTCATAGGCAATATTACATTTGTATAAATGAAATCAAACCACATTAATACAATTTTAGTTGCAAACATTATGCATCACAGACCCCATTGAGACAACTCTAGTTGCAAACATTATGCATCACTTATAATATATCCAGTCATTGTCAACTAAGTATTACATAGCTCATTCAAATCCTACCTCCTTTTAAACCTTGTTCCTCTTCTGTATATAATGTTCCCATATTTCCCATTTTTTCCACAATTCCCATTTTTCCTATGTAGTTTGCTCCTTCCCTTTTCTAAAGATCCCAATTCCAGTCGCTTTATCTCTGTTAATATTTTCCCTACTTCTAGTAAAGTTGGTTTAGATTTTGATTTCCAGTTTCTAGTAATTGCTTTTTTTGGCAACCACCAAATAATTGGTTAGTAGGTTTTAATTACTTGGATCGCAAAGGACTTGGGTTCAAGTGTCCTAATAAAATGAACATAAGATAAAAAAGCCAGAAACTGCTGCTGTCATATTACTATTGCATAGAGTACCTACAAACAACCTGTACAAACACAAGCATATTTGCTTTATTATTTTGGTGTTCTCCTGTTTTCTCCCACTGCATTTGATTCCATTGACTAGCCATCCTTGCTTCTTTGTCCTGATAACATCCATTGTCCTTTTCCACTACCTAAACACCCCCTTGAAGTGATGCTTGGAGTCTGATGGTTTAGTCTTTCTGTAAGGAAGTCAATTAGTGCTTGCCATGTAATACAGGATATTGCATTATAATGGTACACTACATACATGCCATAACACAAGAAGTACCCATCAGGCACTTGTGTGATGATGATGTGACCAAGAAAGGGACAGTATTCAGAGCAGTGGGGCTGCATGGCTAAATGCATGTGCCATACTCTCTTGCATAAATGTGGGGCAGGGGGTACCCGACTATATTATTAATAGTAAAGGATACATTGAGAGAACATTTGCTACTCACTGCAGTTTAAACCATGGAGTGTGAAATAGATTCTGAAACAAGGACCTCTGTCTAAAATACTCACTCAGGTCTGGGAGCTATAATGACTGCAGATCAGGGGAGAGACATCACTCGGGCAGATCAATCCATTGTTCTCCTTCTGCCTCTTATAAGAATATGCATGTAAAATGTCTGTATACCTTCTCTAGTATCTACCCCTGGTCTCTCCTAGACTTATCCTAGCCCTCTCGTGGATGCAGAACATTCAGTGATACTTTTTCATTTTCTTTCCAGTGTGCTTATATGGAAATCAAAGCTTCCTCTAAATGCAGGTCACTGTTCATATAAATGGGTCACGAGGCTGGCTAATTGTATTGTTTCATTTGTTAAATAAAATCATGAATTACTGTATGTGCAGGTTATCTCCATATCAGTGTATAGACATGGTCCTTTACAATTTACTTGTGAAAAACAGATCAGTGACCAGGATATGGAAAGTCCTTGAATGCTAGTGCAAGAACATAATTTAAGTTGTGAAGGGTGGTGAGTATGTAGAATGGAAAATGTTAGCATGCATTTCATTTCTAATATGCTTTCATAGCAGAATGAAATTTCAAAGTGTCCTTCAGTATGTATTTGTTAGCATACTTCCTGTTTAATATTAGCAAATGCTGACTGCATTGAAAAAGTATTAGAAAAGTATATGATTTGTTCTAAATAGAAAGTTTTATTATGGAGTTCAAAACTCCTGCGTAATATCGAATGCCATAAACAAGTAGTCATGAGATCTTGGTTGGCAAAATTAATGCTGTAGTGATCATTTCTAATTGGTCAGTGGCTGTTCTTTTGGATTATTTATACTGATTATTGTTTCTAGCAATTTATATATAGCACTTTTTATTGCCTGCTGCATAGTTTTTAGTGTATTTTATTGCTATTAACTAATCTGCACGGGTAACTGATTTGTTTGCAGTTAAAAGCATTTTGTAGAGTCTCTTTGCTCCTTTATCTGTTTAAACACTTTCATTTTGTGGCTTTCTGTAGTGCTTACTGTCTGTAGGCTAATAGCTTTAGTATTGTCCCAGTTCAGTGGCCTTTTTTTTTCTACAGTGATTGTTCAAAGCACATGAACAGGCCATCTTGAATTAGCAGAAGCCTTTCTTTACCTTGGCTAGATTGTGTTAATTGGCTGCTGGTAGTGGGGGCTGGTTCTTTTGTCCTTTTTAAAAAAAAAAGTTGTCTAAGGTTGTATCTTCTGGTATTTAAGCCCTAACTTTGAGAGGATTTCTGTCTATACACACTAAGCAGAGTGGAAGAGGGGCGTTGACTACAACTCAGAGCTGAAATATATAAGTATCTGGTTTTTTTTGGATTATTTATACTGATTATTGTTTCTAGCAATTTATATATAGCACTTTTTATTGCCTGCTGCATAGTTTTTAGTGTATTTTATTGCTATTAACTAATCTGCATGGGTAACTGATTTGTTTGCAGTTAAAAGCATTCTGTAGAGTCTCTTTGCTCCTTTATCTGTTTAAAAACTTTCATTTTGTGGCTCACTGTAGTGTTTACTGTCTGTAGGCTAATAGCTTTAGTATTGTCCTAGTTCAGAGGCCTGTTTGTTTCAACAGTGATTGTTCAAAGCACATGAACAGGTCATCTTGAATTAGCAGAAGCCTTTCTTTACCTTGGCTAAATTGTGTTAATTGGCTGTTGGTAGTGGGGACTGGTTATTTTGTCCTTTTAAAAAAAAAAAGTTGTCTAAGGTTGTATCTTCTGGTATTTAAGCCCTAACTTTGAGAGGATTTCTGTCTATACACACTGAGCAGAGTGGAGGAGGGGTGTTGACTACAACTCAGAGCTGAGATATATAAGTATCCTGTTTTTTTGGATTATTTATACTGATTATTGTTTCTAGCAATTTATATATAGCACTTTTTATTGCCTGCCGCATAGTTTTAGTGTATTTTACTGCTATTAACTAATCTGCATGGGTAACTGATTTGTTTGCAGTTAAAAGCATTCTATAGAGTCTCTTTGCTCCTTTATCTGTTTAAAAACTTTCATTTTTTGGCTTTCTGTAGTGTTTACTGTCTGTATGCTAATAGATTTAGTATCTGCACGGGTAACTGATTTGTTTGCAGTTAAAAGCATTCTGTAGAGTCTCTTTGCTCCTTTATCTGTTTAAAAACTTTCATTGTATGGCTTTCTGTACTGTTTACTGTCTGTAGGCTAATAGCATTAGTATTGGTCTGCACCCTCCCTCCCGTTTCGTGTTTTGTTGTTATACTTGGTGGCTTTGCAGTTGCCCGCCCCTACTGTAAATATGATCTGGGACACTCCTCCCAGTCTAGTGTCATTAGCTCATTCTACCTTATACAGAGAGAACATCTGAGAAGGCCTTCTGTTTCTTCTTTTTCCCTTTCAAAAAAAAATTGCCTGTATCTCCTTGTGTTCTGACTGTGCCTCTCAAACATTTTGGAAAAATAGAGTATATTTTAGAGCATTTATTATAACTGCAATTGCCTTAATATTGCCACAACTCAAGTGCTCTAGGTTGCACTGCATCTGCATTGTTTGTGTATTTTAGCTGCTTTTCTGTATATATAGATGTCTATGTATATGTAGACTAGCTACTTATTCTGCTGTATTACTGCCTCTTAAATCAATTTTTCAGTTGTGCACTTGCCTTGCTTCATTTAAAAAGTTTTAAATTGCTAATTTTGTAGAGTTTTAATTGCATTTACTGTTTAGGACTGCACACTCAAGTGTGTTAGCCTTTTCTGTGTTTATTTACTGTATTATTGCATTGTTTAGCCCGTTTCAACAAAAAAATACTATCTTGTTTGCTCGTTTCCCACCTTTCCTAGCCAGTCCATATCCCAGGCTTTGCTTGTCTCAGGACTTTATTTTCTGTGTTCAGAGCTATCCAGACCTTGCTGTGGTAGAGGCAAGTTGTACTGCTTACCAGTGGGAGTGGTGAGCATTGTACTGCCTATCTAACGCTAGAGGAGTGGTTTCCAGCTCTGAAATTGTAATTTTATTAGCCTTTTTGGGCTGATTTCTATCCCTTTCAACTTTCTGGCTTAAAGATGCGTGTGTTTGCAAATTTTCACATCATGCAGAATTGTGAGGCTACAGTTAAACTATTCCAGGTGCCAGAAAGTCTGCTCTTCAAATGTTCCCTTAGAACTAGCTGGTTTCTCAATAGTAGCACTAAAATCTGAACCCCTGTGACTAGCGCTTGCTCTAGAACCTGCTGGAAAGCACTAGGAAGCCTGAAACAGATACAGGCACTCAACTCTCCTTGTCAATAAGGAGAAATTAATCATAGGCACTAAACAGCTTATAATTGCAAAGTACCTTGCAAAGGTAAGGCAAAACAACTCTTAAACTTTACAAAAAAGCACCTAAACAGGCATGTCCAAGGGTCAGCTTCCGGTGATTACTCCTGTCAACATAGTGAATCTGGGCATACTGGGGCAATGCGGCAACTGCATCATGTACACAGGCAATCCTCTCCTCCTACCACCCAACACTACAACCTGCGAGAGATGCACTTACATAGCCAAACTGGAAGCAAAGCTCTCTCTGGCCAAGATTGTGCTAGACAGCCAAGAGGAGAAGGTCAACACCTGCACTACACCTCTAGCAACTCATAGCCCTTCAAAACCCACACCATCAGCACCCACACATAGCAACATTAAACCCACATATGCGGAGGCCTTTAACATTAACCCACCCAAGCAACAAGGACCTCCGAAGCTGAAAAGCTGAAATGCAAACAAACACCATTCACAACCAAAGTGACACATAGCTCACAACACCAGTGTGCCACCCAACAACAGCCCCTAAGGCATCACAATGTACCCAACACTTTAGTCATAGGTGACTCTATAGTCAGGCACACTAATGTCCTACTCACCATTCTGAACAAGGATATAATTACAGTCAGCTGCCTGTCGGGTGCCAGGATCCACCACATAATGCATGCACTCAAGTCACTCCACAACAAGTGCAAATACAACTCTGTCATTGTCCATGCTGGAGTGAATGACTTGAGACATACCTCCCTGGACTACATGAAAAGAACTTGGATCATGTGGCCCAGGCAGGTATGACCCTAGCCCTGAGTAGCATCCTGCCTTCACCCAGAATGATACCACAGGATAAGGACAAAATGATTGACTTCAACAATTGGCTAAGCTTCTGGTGTCATTCAAAGGGGATCCAGTATTTGTCTGCCTGGGAAGACATGATCGACAAACCACGATGCTTTGCCAGAGATGGTCTGCACCTGTCACCCTTGGGATACAGGTTACTGGCTAAAGCTCTTGCCACCCTATAGTGCCTTTTTTAGGCAAGGTTCAAAGGATAAAACCACCACCGTAACAGATACAAGCATGCAAAATCTGAAGGTAATTCTACTCAATCCTAGAAGTCTAAACCTCAAAATGAACTCTCTCGATGCACTGCTAAAAATGGAGAACATCGATATCTGTGCAATAACTGAGACCTGGTTCAAGGCTCCAGAGAGCACCCCTGCAATACCAGGCTACAACTCTTGCAACACATTTCAGTCACAAAACCAAGACCGAAACACTAAAGGTGGAGGAGTGTTCATATTCACCAAGGATATTCACACCTCCAGGCTAGTTGCCCAGCACAATGCATCTGAAATTCTCCAGGTACAATTAACACTAGGTAAGACTGCAATCCAAATTGTAGCTTGCCACAGATCCCCCACCATGCCCCAAGATTCTCACTACACATTTCTAAACATACTGGAAAATATTAAGGTATAACCAAACACCATAATACTGGGTGATTTCAACTATCCTGCCATTAACTGAGAAAACTAATTGGGTACTAACTCCTTTTCCCAATGGTTCTTGGAATTCATAAATTCCAATGCCTTGGATCAAATAATCCATTGTCCCACCAGTGGCTCCAATATCCTAGACCTGGCCATTATCAACATGGGAGATAGATGCTCCACACCAGTGGTCACCCCCTCATTGGTCAGGTCTGGCCATAAGCAAATCACCCGTGACATCCACATCCCACCCCCCCCCCCCCCCAGTAAGGAAACCTCCTTAAAAAACTTCTCCAAAGCCAACTTCATGCTACTGAAGTCAGAAGTGACAAACTTCACGACACCCATACAGACGGGATCTGAAAGTTCGACTGCAGAATCCTACACTAAGGCACTGTACGAGCACATCCACTCGTGCATGAATCGTGCCATCCCAAATAGAACCAAGATGCTCTTCTCCAAAAAAGGAAGCCAATCTGGTGGTCCCCTGCTATAAACAAACTATACAACAGAAGGAAGAATCTGTTGCAGAAAAGAGGAAAATCCCAGGATGCAAAAAACACCCTCACCATGAGATCCCTCATAAAATCCTCAAAAACTAGTTATAAAATTAAAATTGCCAAAGATTCCAAAGACAACCACAAGGCATTCTATAGTTATGTCAAGAATCTAAATGGCAATGATCAGATCTTCTCTGAGCTACAACAGAATGGCATTAAATATACTGATCCCAAGGATATTGCCAATATCCTGGCAGATCTATTTAGTGCCAACTTCACCCCCCTCTCACCCCCTAAAGGGCCCATCTCAATACCAAACGATTGCCAAATTTCAGTAATCATGGCCACACAGGTAGAAACCACACTCTCCAAAGCTAAGAATACAGCATCCATGGGACCAGATAACATCCCAGGCTGTGTACTACATGAACTACAAAATAAACTGGCACCCCACCTAAGTGTCATGTTTAATCATAGCTTCACCTCAGGCTTTGTGCCCACTGAATGGCGCACAGCTACAGTTATCCCACTCCACAAGGGGTGATCTGCCTTGGATCCCGGGAACTACCGTCCCATCAGTCTGACAAGCCTGATCTGTAAGGGCATGGGATGCATTATCATGGAACTTATAAACAAAGACATTGGCAAACTTCAAACACTGGACCCCACCTAGTTTGGGTTTGTGAAGGGCCGATCTTGTCTCCTGAATCTGATTTTTTTGAACCAGTGTCCAGAGCTGTGGATGAAGGTAAGGCAGTCCACACAGCCTATCTGGACCTTGCCAATGCCTTCGACACCATCCCCCACTCTGGAATCATAGATAAACATACTAAGCTGGGCATAAATCCCTACATCTCTCGATGGGTTGCCAACTGGCTTACTGCAGAACCCAGACTGTAAAAGTAGCCGACTCCAAATCCAGTTCCAAACAATGACAAATGGAGTACCTCAGGGTTCAGTCCTGGGACTACTCTTGTTTGGCATCTACTTTTCTGAAGTACAGGCCAACAGTAAGGCACTCTGGCTAACAAAGTTTGCAAATGACTGCAAACTGGGAGCCATTATTGAATCCCCAAATGATGTGGATATTCTACAAAAGGGCCTTACAGAAACAGATGCCTGGTGCAAGAGCCATGGGCTCAAGCTTAATGCCAAGAAATGTATAGTTATCCCCTTTGGAAAAAAACATGTACCCATGAATTACCACATAGGTGGCAGGACACTAAATATTGAAAGTGTGATGTGAGACTAAGGGACACAGGTGGACAGTGGTCTCACTTTCGATAACCACATCGCCACAACAGTCAGGAAAGCCTTATATGTGGCACACCTCATCACTAAGGGCTTTTCTTCCAGAAAAAAAGGAGGTCATTGTCCCACTGTACTCATCCTTCATTAGACCCATTATAGAGTATAATGCCCCATTTGGTATGTACCTCACAAGACATCTGCAACAGCTGGAAAGGCCACAGAAATACCTCACTAAAAGAATCACAGGCCTAAAGCAGATGCCATATGCTGTCCATCTAAAAAAACTCCAGCTATACTCTGTGGCATATCATCTACTCAGAGGCAGTCTCTGCTTAACATACAAGGCCATGTCAAACCCTGAGCTGTTGGACATGCTCCACTTAAAGAAATCCCAATCCCTCAGAGCAACATGCTCCAGGGATCTAAATCTTGTCATCACAATGAACAAAACATGCTGGAGGGATAGGTTCCTGACCTAGAGACTCCCCATACTCTGGAATAGACTGCCCATACATGTCAAGCAGAGTGCCTTATTGGCCCTCTTCAAAAGGAACCTTGATGATTGGATGGGAGATAGGAATCAGTCACCCTGCTAGACAGGGGTCCAGACAAGTAAATAGTGTGGGAAGAATTATCCAGGGAATTGTTATGGCTAGGCTTGCATAGGCCCTAGGGCCGATAGCCTAGTACCAACCTTTGAACCTATGAACCTATGAAATGCATACTAGAATGATAATGAAATAACCAATGGTTTCATTTTTACTTCAGTACTGAGAGTTATATTTGCTATAGCAGCATATCAACAGCAAAAAATTGCCTTTAACAGCTGTTCATTGTAAACAGAAAAGTTCTAACATGTTGGAAAATATTGAGTATGAAATTGACTTACCTTCCCTGGGATTCAGCAAGCAGCTGTGCAGAAGTAAGTTATTCCTGCATGGCAGAGACCTTTCCTGTTCAGCACTGCAGCATGCCATGCATATTTATGAAGGCGCGCTGCCATGGTTTAAAATGGATGTGGTTCCATATACGAGCACAGGGGGTGTGTCTGAGAGCAAAGGTCTCACAATACACACACCCCCTGCACTCCAGAATTGCCTTTTGGCAATTTAAAATGAGCCAGAATGCTCATAACATCCCCATCCCATCAGGATAGCAAATCTGGACAAAGGCATAAGGGACAATCGTCCCTACCAAGCCAAAAGTGTTTAGGATAACACAGGTAGCATAAGCACATAGTTCACACCTCTCAACCCGTCAGAGTAAGGAATGTGGACAAAGCCAAAAGGGACAATTGTCCCACAAAGCAGAAAGTTGATAAAATAACAGGTTCAGCATTAGCAGGGATATTCTAAAGGGTATAGATAAAATAACACAACAAAAATTATTTTTTTTATAAATGCGATATAGTTTAAGCATAGCTGCGCAGGTGTGCCTGTTGTTTAGCTACGCTTAACCCAGCTTAAACAGTACAAGAAGTTAAATAGCAAGAAACATCCAACCTAAGTAGTATTGCAATAGTGTAGTGGTTAGAGCGTACACTTTGCAAGCAGCCATTCCCAGTTTGATCCCCACTGTAACCAATTTGCATTTTACATGTGAAAGCAGTACATAAATATTTTTTTTATTATTAGCTACTAAAGAACATATATTTGTGTTGCATTAGGTCCAGATGTGACGTGTCAGTTTAATGAAGGTGTGAAACCCCCATATAAATACAAGTGCCCCATACAATATAGTCACACATGAATAAATATAATGTAAGCATATTGGGGGATGTCAGGGACAGGAAACAAATTTATAATATGTAATGAATGATGAATCAATGACATACAGCAGATAGTCTATAAAATGAAAGATAAGCAATGCTAAGCATTGCACACCTCTGCTTACCAGATGTAAGCATTGTGCAGATATGACTGCTAAACAATGAGTAGCCCAGCTAAATGGATTTGCCCATCGGTAAGCAGTGCTGAACCTGTCCCTTTAAGCACTGAGGTGGTTCCACCTGAAGGTAGTGCAGGATGAGTGGATGAGGAGGTTGCGGGGTGGGTCCCAGATGTGTTGTGGCCCAGTGCCATGGCCAGATGAGGTGGGAAAGGTGGGTCTGCTGAGAACGGCCTTCCCAAATATGCTATTGTGTTGCAGTTTTAGAACATATGTGGGTTAGTAATAGTCAGCACAATCCAGGATTAGTTATAACAGCATGCATAGATATTCCCATTAACCCAAAACACCAGATTTGGAACAGTTGCATTAGCAAACAGAACACATGCATATATGGAACCACAATGGCCACAACAATGGCATGCAGGTTACATTGATAGCAAAAGGCCACCAATGATAGTGTTTCAACATGGAACATGAATAGAAACACATTTCAATATTTGTTGAACAATAAGATATATGTCCCAACAGTAGGTTTGGTGTAAACATACCCATTGATTTGTTTGTTCATATTATTGTTGCAGATATGGTGGGGGGAGAGGTCAATTAACAACTATTATATCCTTGCAGTATGAGATCCTCAGAACTTTTTTCCTATTTATGTCTTCCATGTACCATATCCTGGCAGCGTCTCCTTGCGTATACTCCCCAGGAGAATGATATAAGAATAAACTTCCTTGTACAACATCAGGGAACCCTCTTTGGATGTCCGGCCAATGATCTGCAGGTGAGGGCAGCCTTGTTGAATGAGCTCATCCACAGAGTAAATGATGTCAGCCTGCATAACCGCAGTCATGACCATGTGCAACATTGTTGCACTGATCTCATCCACCATGCCTGTCAGCAAGCTGCTGCAGTTAGGAGGGACCAGTTAGCCACAGGTGGGGGTCATGCAATCCAGCCCCCACTGACACATGCTGAGGAGCTCCTCACCAGTCTTAGGGCACCCACCCACCAGCCAAGCCAGGAACCTGACAATAGAATTGTGGAGTTGGGTGCTGCCCACACAGTGGGTAAGGAGCATGCAGGTAAAGCCCCAGGGTACATTAGTAGACCACTGTTGCTTATCCATCTTCATTTGTAAAGTATCTTCATGCATATGTCAGATAACAAAGTCTGTTGCTGCAGTGTAGTAATGAACAGGTGTGCATAATCTCTAGTATTGTGGGTTTGTACTGTTGGTGTACTGAAATGCTGCTCCCACCCTGTACCAATGCCACAGGTATGACTACTGACATTACATCTCTCACACAACTATGTAGGTTCCAATGGTATACATCTGGGGCAGCAGCCTGTAGCTGGTGAGTATGGAGTTGTTTTTTTCAGGTTTGCCAATACACCAGCCATGTTATGGCCATGGTATTTGTCATGCACACATTTAATACACCTACCCATACTGCATGCTGTACATGTTCGATTATTGTTGCTGTTAAACTGCACTGCATCACAGTGGTCACCATGGTGGCATATCTGAAGGGTATGTAAGAGTCCTGCAGTATACCTAACAACCTGTCCGTGCAAGATGTGTGGACAAAGATGAACAGAATGGTGGGACAAATGGCCTACAGTAGGGACATGTCTGAAACATTACCCTTATACAGTGGCTGTAACACTGTATACACCACTATTACAATGGCAACTGTTACTTACAGATCTACAGAACGGCATATCACAATACCACATTTCTCACCTTTTACAACTTGTAATGTGATCCTAACATGAGAAATGAATATGTAATATGGACTCCTATGTTAGGACAACAAATATAGGGAATACGTACCTTAACAAACACTGGAAGCATGTGTGTGCACACACTCCAAATAACATATTGTGGAAGCAGCTTTTGAGATACTGACAACATTCACTCTTCTTGAGTATACACCTTTCATCAAGTACAAGGCCTCAATGACACATCAAGTAATGGTCTGCTGTGCAAGAAGTTTGTCCATGACATTTGCCTACTCACCTGCAACAGAGGCAGCTGTGGCTTGCACACATCTTACAAACCATGGAATGGATCCCGTATCAAAAAGGTAGCACTCAGGAGTGGGAGATGTAGCCTTACCTCACCATTGCATATACCATGGCAAACAGTGAAGACAGTCATGAATGTGACTATTAAGTATGGGACAACATTAATGTAGAAAATAAACAGTTGCCCATCCAAGACAGATGACAACACACGTTGCATACTGGTCACGGAGGCTGCCCAGAAACATGCAGCAACACTGAGGGTGGTGGCATGGGACAGGACAGTGTGGTGACTATGGCAAGTGTGTCTATACACAGCAGCCATAGATGGATGACTGGCAAGGTACCACACATGGAGATGTACAGGGGTGCTCATAGGAGGGCTGTTGGCCATCATGCCTCTGGCAGAAGTGCCACAACAGATGTCACCAGACACATGTTTTTGGCCATCATGGAGGCACAGGCACATATGGAATGTTATACCAGACAGAGTCTGAGGCTCCAGAGAGCTACTCATTTTTCTGTACTTGACAACATCCATGATCTTGCAGGTGCCCACCATTATTTTGCAGAGGTCCTGGATAGGCGGTTGTGTGAAATGGTGGGAATTCTTGACTGTGCAATGTCTGTGTTAGAGCATATGGTGTTAGTAGGGCAACAGCCAT
The DNA here is from genome assembly GCF_019279795.1 of Protopterus annectens. Taxonomy (NCBI): domain Eukaryota; kingdom Metazoa; phylum Chordata; order Ceratodontiformes; family Protopteridae; genus Protopterus; species Protopterus annectens. The sequence continues at coordinate 2,887,255 of NC_056739.1, read as the reverse complement.
GTGGACATAGATCAGCAACACCAACAGGCGGAGGTCTACTTTGATGTGCAACAAGTCACAGCCACTCCTGTAGTGGCAGTACAAGCACCAGCACTGCAGGAGGGTGCTGTCTACACCACAACACAGCAGGCCACATGCACATGGTAATGGCTGGTCCCAACAGGGACCCAGATCCAGCAGACATATGTCATCATCAGGGGAGTGTACCATATCTGAGCTTGTACCTGGTTGTGCCCATGTAACCCTTTTCAGGCACAGTTCTCATGTCCATGGTCGGACATGATGAACTGTACACCCTGCAATGTATGGTCTGCAGCTGTCCAACAAACCCCTGTATAGGGCAGCCACATGACAGAACTGTGTGCATACATACACACACATCACCAACACAGCTAGGGCATGTCCATACCTACACACACCACATCTGCACAGCCCAATTGATAATGAAACCCCCTACCACACACACACATGATGTCAACCAAATGGCTCAGTCTAGGTCTCTGGCAAACCACAACACACCCTGTGCATATGATGATACCTGTGCCACATCCTTGTCATCCATACCATCAATGCAGGGACATGCTAATATGGTTCCGCTGCACAGGGTGAATGTACTAAGGTTTAGCAATGTAATGCTGTGCAACATGTTTTCAGTTGGAAAGTTTAATGCTTACATGTCAGGATATGCAGCTGTCCAGCCATGATGCATTATAGCTGTTATTACCACTGACTGATTGTTGTTTCCTACAAGGGGTATGGCACTGTTGTGACACACTGACTGTGCCATATCCTGGGTACAGCAGAACACAAGTAACAGGTCTGTATAACAGTTACTGAATGTGCCATATGGCTGATAGGTCTGGCGGGTATATACAGGTGAGTGCATGGTGGCTGATGGCAGCAACCCTTCTATAGTGGACAATGGTAAGTGTACCAGGTAGCACACACCAAATGTTTGTGAATAACACATACACACAGAGGCTTTTGGTGTTGATGATGCAATACGCAGAGAATACTGTACACATGGATGTACTTATTTTTGCAGTGAACTCATTTTAGCCTATGTAATTCCACCAAGACAAAATAGGCAAAACATCACATCAGTAAATAATCAGTCTACCAGGTTAATGTCATTGATGATGGTACGGGCAGGGTATATGTCCTCTTCCCCAATGTAGTGCAATCCTATATTTGGTAAACATAGGTGTGTTGGTGTGGGTGGAACAGCCCTCCACTTTG